>NW_019427492.1:0-4262 GCF_002814215.2 Seriola lalandi dorsalis
ATTTGGTTGGTGTACCAAATTCTTCAACACCAAAAACACCAAACCAATTGATTGATCTTTCTTCTTTCTTAACTGTGTGATGATTTAAATGTGTATTATGCAGGCCCCACACGTCCATTTGTACATTTCATAGATAGCTAAAGTCATGACATCACGTCCAGGCTAGCTTCTGTTCTGTTCTGTCTTTTACTGAGCATTTCTTTCATTAGTCTATCTTAAAAACACCTTGAAAGTTGAAACCTTTGTGATTTTAACAGAGTTAAACAGCTACAGCTCCAAATGAAATTTACAAGAGCAGTAGCGTGGGCACTCAGTGTCCTAATAACTTGGTTTCGTCCGTATCTGTAAAACTCATCAACTCTCTCTTCTAAAGTCATTTTTATCAGTTTCCTACTTGTTATCTCTGCAGTCTCACAGTGTTCAGTCCTCTCTGTCCTGCTGTTATTACAAACATGTCTGAACAACCCAAGACCGGCTCACAGACTCACCACATCTGTCAAGCTGTGATGTTTAGCCCGCGAACATAAAGGGCTTATGGGAAATGGTGTTCGTTGGAGGCAGGTAAAAATAATAAAAACGTCCTTATCAAAACATATGAAGTGAGCCACACCACATACTATTGAGAGTGGCTATGTTCGAAGGCTGGATTTTTAATTAGCCTAGTTATAAATGTCAATAGGATTTTGAATGAGATATTGTTGCTTCTGTTACTGAGCCCAGACGTTCTGCTTTCACATCAGCTCTCTATAGATTATCAAGCAATATCTTTAGTCATCTATAGTCATTTTCAAACCCAACACACTAACACATACACATGGCCAGGCATGAATAATCCAAGACAAAATCATGAAGGAATTGACAAAGATTGTTGAATCTCTCGTATAAACCCAAAGTCCAATATACACATCACACGCCAGTGAGTTCAACGATGTGTGGGCGAGGGGTGTTTTCTTTTGGGTCATCAAGCTAGATAACATCTCCTGCTATTTCATGCATCATGGGAGAGATAGGGCTTATATTTCCTCTTTCTCTCCTTCTCCCCGCCTGTCTCCATTTTCTAGATCAATACTACCCTGTTTATCTTACCAACCTGATATGGCTACCCAGTCCTCAGCGCAGCCAGCTATTGGTGTTGGTGTGTGTGCGATTCTGCACGTGTCCCCAGGCAGCGGCAACATTATACGGGCCTATAGTTTTCATCTGGAGTAGAAACCAAATCTTTATGCTCCTAAAAATAGAGCGAGCTGTTTTTCTTTTCTCTCCAGAACACATTATACTCTCCATCGCCCTGAGCATTACTGGCCTCTGTTACAAAGTCTCATAGCTTTGGTATGATCCACACTACAATAGTCAAAGGACGACAAACTGGTGCTGGTGATGGGTGGCAATGGCAGATCTTTTTTCGCTGAAAGTAAACTTTTAGGAGCTATAATACTGGTATTTATAATATGATCAATGCCTTGTTGGTACTTTAAGTTACCATATTTTGCAGGATTATTGTAACTTAGGAATCTTCTTTCTTTCTTTCTTTTTCCTTTCATGACAGGTCAGAGAGAAAGTAAAAGGGTCATTGAGGGCCATTTTAGAAGAAATGGTTTAATTCTCCCCGAGCAATTCTATAAACTTACAAATCAGAGACTTTTTTACAGTTTCTTAAATAAGAAAACTTTGAAAACTTTGCAAATCCTGAAAGAACATTTGGTCAGTGAGCAGTTTAGTCGTTTCTGAAATTCCAGAACCTACACTTTAACCACAGAAAATATTTAAATATTATCTTAGAAACAGTTGTGAGGGAATGTACCGAGAGGTAATTCTTTCACTTTTTCCTAAAGCTCCTTGCAACTCCACTTATACCTGCTCTAACAGGAATATGAGTTCAGTGAAGTAGTCCATATATATAGGTGAAACAGAAAAGGCTGGATACTAGTAGTTTGAGAGCATTACATTAGTAAACTAATGTTTAATGGTCTATTGAGGAAGAGAGGTCGCTGCTTCACTTGCATTAGTAAATGAAACTGGCTAAAAGAACAATTCTTCATTCAAGATTCTTCATAATTAAGAGGGAGAGTGTGAAAGCAGGGGATAAGTGCGGGGACTGCAGGCTTAGTGTGGACATGTAAGAGCGATGAATTATCAGAGGTAGACAAAAAAAAAGGGCTATGGGGCTGAGGATTGGGGGTGTGGGGGGGTAGACAAGTGAAAAGCAGCTAACACAGCAAACTGAGGCTTTGGAAGATTCAGTCTAATGTTGAATAATTCATCACCTTCCTTCTCAGTCTCCCTAACTATTACAGTTACAAAGAGCTGTAATAGTGAAAAATAGTGCTGCGGAAAAGACTTATAAACGGAACGGTAATATAGTTCAGAAATAAATAATGTTACTCAGTCAGCCTAATTTCCAAGGGATGGGCAGCAGTAATTCAAACTTTCATATTAGACACAGTTGAAATGATATTAGAACAAGAGTGTTGGCTTGTTTTTAGTCACACTTTGTTGTGCAATAAAAAATTTTTAAAAAAAAAAGGTATGGAGGTAAACTGCATTAAAAGGGGGATGAGCCTGTCTGACCTCCAAAACACCATTATTTCCTTATACGACATTATATAACTATTTAAAGTTGTGGTGGTCTGAATGAGTTGTTACTTGCTGTCTCACACAACATAAAGCAGATCACTTCTAAATAGCACCGATCATAACTACACTGTGTTCAATAGAAACCATTATTTCTAACTATCATCCACAAGCTGTGTATGGAGCAGCAGATCAGGTGCCAGTGTTAAGGGGTATGGAAATCCTGTACCCACTTTGCTGTTTTCAGCATTTTTACTTAATTTTATGCCACTGTGTCCACTGTGTTTACCTTTATTAAGTCACGTGAAAGTGACACTGAGCGGCTACAGAATGACCACACACAAATCTACACACTTCGTACTGGTTAGTTATAACTCTGTTCTGTTGTTTATGCAGGAGATATTGGTTCTCAATGGCTCATTCATCCTGTGTGTCATTGTGTCCTTTTCACCTGTGTTTAATGTTTTATTCTTAAAATGCAAATGCTGCTGTGTCACATTTTAAGATATAATATGACAATTTAGTAGTCTCAAAACTGAAATAGCGTTGGATTAATGCAATCATACGTATTTAGTCCTGTCATTATTGTACTAATTAATTGTTTAAGGAATCCCATATCATCTGTCTCTGGCTGCAGATTTGTGTTGCTGTATAGTCACATTGTGCCGCTCTGCACCATCCAAACAATATGATTTCCTGGATAAGCTGATTCCTCACTTGTTGAGGTGTTGTCATCATACATTACTGTGATTGGCACAGATGTGTCAGTGCTGTAAGACCAGTGATATGACTGGCTGAGAGTGTTTTTATTAATGCGTTTGGAGATGCCCACACAGTCTGTATTCCCAAGACCTACTGCTTTGCACTTGTCATTGCACTTTTGTTTTATAGGTTTTAACAGCAGTTATTAGTCTGAAACATAGACTTAAAACGGCTCAGTAAAAAAGTCCGACACAAACGGAAGTCATTGCAAAACCACACAGGGATAACAATGCTTTTTCCATAGCAGCCTTGAGGGTTAGAAATTTACATTTATATCA
Organism: Seriola lalandi dorsalis; assembly: GCF_002814215.2. Lineage (NCBI taxonomy): Eukaryota > Metazoa > Chordata > Actinopteri > Carangiformes > Carangidae > Seriola > Seriola lalandi. Next base: position 3,612 of record NW_019427492.1, read on the forward strand.
TATATAAAGAAAACTCCATGCAGAAATGATCTCAGTCTATTGACCTAACCCAGAAAAGACATCACCCATGTTTCCACCACTGAAGAATGAAACAATAAAAGACCAGATGCAGACAGTCCATCTGGGATCAGGGTTGGGGTACAGTGGGCTTGAAAGGAAGAAGCTGGCATCACTACCCTGGGAGGGGTTAGCTAGCTGCTTGGCTGCCCAGGGCCAATATTAAATGCTCCCACATGCTGGATTGCAGCTTGATCAAGAGAGAAAGAAAAAACAAAAAACAAAAAAAAAAACACACACACTGACTGAAACACACATACAAGAAGTGTTTCTGCATCTTTGCACGGCCATTAAGCATGTACACTTACTAGCAGTGAGTGAGGCGTGGTGCTTCCAGCGCTCATGTATGAATGATGTATTTTTCTTAGGGCACATTCACAACCTCCAGCTAAAACCCTGCACCATACACAATGCACTTCTCTTCCTTACTCCTCATCTCTTAAGTGTACTTCTTCCTCTCTCAACTGAATCTTTTCTACCCTACAATCATTTTCTTTAGTTCACCATCACCTTACATAAATTAATAAAATTACTTGTTGTTCTTGTACAGTAAATCTCTAACCAAGCCCTTCACTACTGTGGTATTCGTACTAT
>NW_019427493.1:0-1900 GCF_002814215.2 Seriola lalandi dorsalis
AATTTCAACAAATAAGACTGGCAGGTGGAACTCGCAGATATGCAGAAAACAATGCTAGAACACCTTTTTTTAAAGGATCATTCTGTTTTTGTTCTACTTTTTTCTTATTGTCAACAAATCCCCCCAAAAAAGACTAAAACCAATTATTTGTTTGTTCATCTCTCAAGACTTTCTGACTTCCTTTACGCTGTGTTTGTTCCACTGGTACCTAATGAAGATGTAAATCTTTAAAAACAGGTCACAAATACAATGTTTCATTTATTTAAAAAGGCTAAGTCATTTCCCGAAACAGCTGGGTACTGCAGTTTTTAGCTAAAGTTACTGTGACAGGAATAAAATAGTGCATTTGCTGGGGCTATTTTCAGTGGTGGATCAATACACAGTTGTTGCTATAGTGAGTATTATGGCAGCAGGACTGTGTGTGTGGGACACAGTGACTTCTATTGGTGTTTTTAATAGTTGTTGGAGAACAATGGAGCTCATGGCCTGACATGAGGTTGTTCACTCTGTATTTCTTTAAACTTTATTGATCACTAAAAGTTTTTGGCAATCTGTTAATTTTGTTCTATTTCCCCTTCAAAAGGAAGAAATGTCTGCTGTTGAACAACATTTTCCTCATGAGTGGTTCACTCTTAGCTTTGACGAGCAGAGCTGCCAAGTCTTTTGAAATGATCATTATCTCACGGGTCCTTGTTGGAATAAATGCTGGTATGTTTGTTATGTCAGTAGATATACTTCATGTGTTTTCCCTCTGACACTAAATTAAACATTAAACTCTGATTTACTCCTTAAATTATATATTGATCCTGCCTTCAGCAGACTGAATAGAACTGAACTAAACTGAGACATTTAAGCAACAATAGAGACATGGAAACATAAAAGGTAAAGACACTGTTTGTTTTGCAGGAATCAGCATGAATGTGCAACCCATGTACTTTGGAGAGAGTGCGCCAAAGCACTTACGGGGGGCTATCTCATTGTCATCAGCTGTTTTTACAGCATTTGGTGTAGTGTTAGGACAAGTGGTCGGACTCAGGTATGAGCTGTATGAAATAAAAATGTGTGCCGCAGGTTTCAAAGATATCTACAGTAACACTCTGGTTCTTTTATTTATAGAGAGATTTTGGGCAGTGAATCGTGTTGGCAATACCTTCTTGCCAGTAACGCGATTCCTGGCGTCATTCAGCTGCTGACCCTGCCGTGGTTCCCAGAAAGCCCCAGATACCTCCTCATTGACAGGGGGGACAAAGAGGCTTGTATTAACGGTAGGTACTGTGATATGTCGACCAATTTTAATGTACTTGTACTTTACTTGAGTATTTCCATTTTATCCACTCCTCAACATCTCAGAGAGAAATAATGTACATTTTATCTTTCTTCCACCACCATCAAACTAGCAAAAATAACAAGAAATATTTCTTATATATATGAAAAAATTGTGAAATAATATGTTACATCAGAACGTTCTCAGGTTGTAAAGTTGTGGTTTTCGTCCTGGTCAGCTCTGAGACGTCTGCGTGGCTGTGAGGTCCTGGGCAGCGAGCTCGATGAGATTCTGCAGGAACAGGCTGAAACCAAAGGCATGAGGCCCAGCCGACCCTGGGAGCTCTTTACTGACCGCTCTGTTCGCTGGCAGCTCATCACCGTCATGATCATCAGCAGTGCCATGCAGCTCTGTGGCAATGACTCGGTAAGAAGAACAGGCAGTAATGTCACAATCAGAGAGATTTTTTACAGTATATGTTGTGTTTCTGAAGCTGTTGAGGGGTCTCTCTATTGAAAATAATCTTATGTAACCCAGGAGGATCGGTGTTACTGATATTGCTCTACAGTAACAGTATCAGATGTTCTTTTGGCCACAGTTTCCTCCTGCTACATCCAACAGTTGATTAGAAATTTG
>NW_019427494.1:0-4025 GCF_002814215.2 Seriola lalandi dorsalis
CCTTGGTGTTGTTGTGGTTGTGTTTCTAATATGTTTCTGTCCTTATTTTTCACCTTCTCTTGGGGGTCAGGACACATTAGGGAGTGTAGCATTTTCACATTTTGTGGTCTTTTTGCTTTATTTTAACTCCTGTCTAAATCCAGTGATCTATGCTTTTTTCTACCCATGGTTTAAGAGATCTATTAAACTCATTGTTACACTTCAGATACTGCAGCCTTACTCCTGTGATGCCAACATACTTTAGAGTAGAGCACTTAAAATAAGGATAAGGATAAAATGTGAAAAATGACTTTGCACGAGTAACTGACTAAAGAGTTTGCTGTTTATTAGGTTGTGTATTAGTACAGAGCTTTGAAAAACAGAAAGAAACTCATGTTGTCAAAGTTTTCTGCTTAGTTTTCCAACATGTCACCTTTAACTCATTATTTGAGTGGTTAATTTTCTTTAAAACACCACCATCTACAATGTTTTTGCAAAAAAAGCTAAAATCTCCTGCAAAGACAGTGTTTAATATTATTTTTGTTTCAAAATCATCAAACACAGACATGTAAAAAAAAAAAAAAAGTAGATCCTATATTTATATCACAATAAAAACTTTGAACTTAATGACGTTAGTTTGTTAATGTTAGTTTCTTTCACTCATACATTGTTAAGAATAACCTGCTGTTGAATACAGCTGAACAAAGTACATTATATATATATATATGGAGCATATAACCTAAACTGCATTGTGCATAAACCCCTTTTACACCCATATATGCAGGTAATTATGATGAAAAGTATTTTCAAAGGCCCTGCACTCCCATGGTGCCCCCCACACGGGGTTTTGTCACTTATTTTGCCTTACCTCGTCTTAATACCTTGTTGGTGTGTACAAACTGTACTTTACTGACAGTTGTCTGATTCTCCACTTAGTTTTGCATCTCATCTTTACATCTATATCTTTGTGACCACATGCAACACAAGAATAACTACACCAACCTTCAAACTGAGCAGAAGTCTAATTTGAAAGAATAAATGTAAAGACCTGTGTTGGTGTGCAGGACCTTAATCATTAAAAGAGTCTTTGTTGCCTGTGACAAATGTTGAGCTTGTCTTTTATCTTCCTGCTTGAACTAACAAGCAGCTGAGGAACATCTAATAGTGAAAACGCAATATACCGTACTTGTGACCAATTCACAGTAGAGCCAACACTATTTCATTAGTTCAATGAATACACATACTGAGAGCCTGACAAGACAAATTCTTGCTCTATATAAAAGGCCTTTAAACATTTAATTTTGTGCTCATGTAAGGACAGTCCATGGTATTGGGAAGAAAAATGACTCATGTAATCACATCAGATTTTATTTTCTCAATATTTTCTAGGGTTGCTTAGTTACCAAAAATATTTTTTAAGAAGTTCTTATTACAAGTACAATCTGGATTTTAATCTTTAAAAAAACTAATAAACAATTGTTGTTCAATAGTATTTTGTTCAAGTTTTAATATTTTATGGTTTGTTTCATTCTATCTGTAGTTTCCAACTATACTATAATATATATATAACATAGTATATATATATATATATAAGTATATATAACAGATATATATATATGCACTTTATACTTAAGTGCAGTATTTTATGCTACATTTGTTCTGATAGTTGTTTTATGTTATTTGTTGATGAGTTGCTTTCATGTTTTGATGAGCAAAACAAAATGAACAATTGTTTTATTCTTCTCTATTTAAATCAGCTTAGTGCCATTATGATTAGTCTGATTACCATAAAAACATTAAAAGACGACGCACTTAACTAAGATCAGTAACTGACTGCGATACTGTGGCATGCTTCATACTATGAATGTACAGTCTATTTTTCTCCTTGGACTTTGTGCAGGGAAATATGCACAAAGTCAACAGGCTGAAGTTAAATTATGCCCAGTTCCATTTACCTTAAAAACCAGGTGACAGATGATGGAACCTTTGGAAAACATTATGATACTAGGAAACTGATTTTATGTCAACTATAAACTGATTTTCATGGTTTTCTGTAATTTTGCGGTGGTGTGACCAAAATTGATTCAAAAACAAAAAGTAATGCACAAATGTGTTTTGGTACAACTGACATAACTGATGCTAATGTAATTCCACAGATCTCCCCTAAAAATCATGTTCTCATTAATGTGGGAAAATTAACATAACTCTGTAATATCTTATTGACTCTTATTGATACTGCTTATCTGTCCAGTACCTTATCTATGTTGTGGTCTTGTTTATTCCATTTAATTATTGAACAAAAAAATATGAACAACAGAAAACCCAAAAAAAAACAAAAAAACAAAAAACAGAAAACACAGTTTCTCAATCAGCGAAAGCAAATCATTATAAATGCATGAATTTGAATAAAGAGTGTCCCAGTACTCTGAACAACTCGAATGCCAGTGGGTTTAATTTTAGGTAAATATCCTTGTATGAGAAGAAGATAACGGTGGTGAAAATATTTTTCATGTCTTTGAAATAATGATATACAGAGAATTTCAGTACTGTATCCTGAAACCGGGTCCTCAATCAGAACCAGGTTCTGAAGGCCTCCCTATCAAATACAGGTATTTTTGAACATTTGAATTTCGTGTCTTAACAATTTAAAAATAATTTCCCCACACAGGAAAAATTGGTTTCAGTAAATACATCACAGTCTTTTTCTACATTAAATTGGCCTCACTGGAGCCAGACTGCAGTATCTTAAGTGTCACAATCTTTTTAATAGATTTTCTGAACCAGGGGTAGAAAAAAACATAGATCACAGGGTTTAGACAGGAGTTGAAATACACCAGCCAAATCTCAATGGGTGCAGATGATGCCCCTACCAAGTTGCTCTCAGCTGCAACAGCAAAACAATAATATGGACTGTTGCACAGAAGAAACACTGCTACTACAACACCGAGAGTCCTGGCTGCTTTGATCTCAGATTTCTTAGCTTTTACAGTCTGTGAACGCTGAAGTGTGACAGCTGCAACGTGAGAGCGCATGGCACGAGCCTGAGACACAGCCACCACAAATACACGCAAATACAAAACAGTGATGGCTAAAATGGGGCCTAAAAAGGTCACAACAAGATCAACAGCTCCTTCAACAAAACTGACTACAACTACACAATCTCCATAACAGGAGTTAAACCTATTTGGTTGTTTTAAGAAATCCCTCAGTATCCAACTGCTGTGCACAGCAGAAAATACCCAACACAGATAAACACAGTATTGAACTCTTTTCATAGTAACTTTGGTGGAATAAAACATGGGGTCACAAATAGCAATATAGCGGTCAACTGATATGAGCACCATGTTTCCTACTGAAACACTGACAATGAGAAATCCTAAAAAGTAATGCACAGCACACATAAGGTCACCCAGGATCCAGCAGCCTTGGTTCTGGAGAAGTATAACTGGCATCTGCAGGAGACCCACAACAAAGTCTGCGACTGCCAGAGAGAGGAGGAGGAGGTTGGTGGAGGTGTAGAGCTGCCTTAAATGAGAGAATATCAACACTGAAGACGTTTATATGTAGAAGACGAGAAATAAGTGTTATTAGCACTCATGATACCAGCAGTATGAATTGCTTTCTAAGATGGCTAAATGCAGCACAGTATGACAGATTAGTTCTATGCATTATTTAGATCCTAGGTAATTTTTCAGTTAGTAACCTAAATGTCACATTATGTTTCCTAGCTGGAACCAAAAGATTTTGGTTTATAAGCCAAATATTATCCTTGCCTGAAGTGGGAGATAGAGATGATGACCAGCAGGTTCAGAACCACAGTGAGCAGAGTGATGAAGGACAGCAGACTGTAAATTAGCATGTCTTCCAAGTGAGGACGCATCATCTTCCTACAGGAGGTGTTGAGTTGGGGAAAGCAGAGTTCAGCTTCTTCTAGGGCCTCCATATTCAGAGAGAGAGAGAGGAGAGGCTGTTGAGCTCTGACAGCTCTGAGTAAAGCTCTTTGTCATACATCTGATTTATCTCTTTCCTTTGTCCCCTCCCCTGTT
>NW_019427495.1:0-3177 GCF_002814215.2 Seriola lalandi dorsalis
ACTCCTTTTTTTTTTTTTTTTTACATGAATTACTACATACCGTCAACAGTAAATGAATGATCTCCATCTTGTCTGCATCCATCTTCCTCATCACAACTCATAACATTTTCTGCAGGAGACATGACAAGCTTATACATATGGTCAGACAAAAAGAATAGACGATAAATTAAATAAAGTGACAATCAAATCTACCATTTGGATCTATTGTGATTTCGTCTAGGTTCTTTCCATGGAACTCAGCCAATCTCCCACTCTCAAGAGCGAGTAGAACTTTACTGATCTTTGCCAGCTGCAGTGTCTTGTCTGGTAGTCTATAGAACTCGCGGTGGATCCTGATATCATGACCAAGAAAGTTGGCTAGTTGATCCATGTCCGTGTCAGTCATGTTCAGCACTGTTGACAGAGTTGCTGCATGTTTTCGCAGTTTGGTTGATGACAATGCCTTGGGACACTTTGCACCACATGCTTTGGCAAAGCCACGGATGCAGTCTGAGCCACGAAGATGTGACAAAGCTGCAGGTCTTGCAAACAAATAAATATTGTCTTGAAGAACCCCGCAGGCCTCTCTTTGCTGAACGAGGAGTTGCAAAGCATGGAGCATTTTCGGGGTCAGGAGAATTGGAACTGGTCTACCTCGCTTTCCTCTGGTGACAATTCTGGAGAAATGTCTGCAGAGCTTTTTCTCCACTTCTGACAGAGCCCAGTCCAAATCCTCATGGTGATCAGATGTGTCCCTTGATAAAAAAACAGACAGAGGCATGCTTGCCACCTCTCCTTCTCTGCGTCTGTTAAAGAGGATAATCTGTGTCAAACACACCTTTGCCAAGTCCGTCCAGGCCTTTGTAGAGGGACTTTCAGACAGTGTGATGCTGCATTCTTTTTGTATGTCACAGAGAAACTGGTGCATTCTTTGCACATCCTCAGTAAACGGCATTAGAGTGGGTGCATTCCACTTTGCTTCAACAATATTCCTTAGTGCTGTTGCAGAAACCATTGCGTTCCATTTCTCATTGTGCACTTCTTGGAACTCGGATGCATGCTTTACCAGCTCTTGGTTGTTGGAAATTAGTCCTTGAGCTTTCAAGAGCTTGCTCACTTTTACCAAGGCATTTCCAAGTTTTGTTGCCAGTGATGGAATGGCAAATGTGCTGGTCCTGCTCTCATAGCCACAAGTACTTTTGACTGCTTTGACCACCTCCAGATAATTCGCAGGATTAATTAAATCCTCCATCTTTTTTAATGGGGTATGTTTCCTGGCATTGTCCAGCAGTCGTCCCAGTTCACGCATTTTTTCACGGATGCACTGTTGACTTTTTAATGTCATTCCAGATTTATTGAGCAAGTGCTCCCCATATTCAATAATGACATGTTCTTTCTTAATTATTTCAGTTACAGGATCCGGATTCATGGAACTGATTACTGACCACAGTCGCCTGCTGATATGTGAGGGCACAGGCCCGGTGAATACACATAGAGCCTGAACACGGTTCTTGCCAGGTTTTGTGCTGACTGGTCCAGTCTTGAGTTTACAAATCCGCATATGTCTCCATAGAACATTTCGTGTGAAAAGTCCTTGGCAGTATGCACAGTGCATGAAATTACTTCCTTGTGCTTCTTTTGACGGCCGTCTACTTGGAATAAGCTCTCCTTTTCCTGACTCCATTACAGTGGCATTATGGGCAAAGTTGCCTTTGTTCCGAATATATTCTAGTAGTTTATTCCTCTCTTTTGACCCTTTGGAAAGGCTAAAAGCTCTTGCCACATCCACCTTATTTTGGTGTGCATTTTCCAGATGTCTTGCCATTTTGGCATATGGCTTTCTGCAATACAGACAGTAATGTCTCTTATTGTAGATCCTCTTGCCATTTTTATTTTGGTGAGCACTAACCACTAGGCTGTCATTGGTGTCCTGACTTGAGCAGGGTTCTTCGTCTATAGTGAGGTCAGAGCAGGGTTCTTCCTCTACACTGAGTTCAGATACAACGGTATTGATGTCAAGGCCAGGTGTTGTGGTGTCACATTCAGTGGGCATATCTGATCCAGGGTTTAGCAAAGGATAAAGACATAGGGATTTTCTTGGGGTGACATCAATGCTAGCATCACTGTCCTCAGAGTCTGTGCAGGAACTTGGAATGTACTCGTCTTCATCATCTCCACTGTCGGACGTGCTATCAAAGAGTTCTGTGTCCTCTAGACATGTGTCTTTCATCTAAGAGATTTTTTTTGAAAGATAAAAATTAAAAAAGGTAACTTAGACATATTTTCTTTAAACTAAACAATCATCTTAAATCATGTACTTTATGACAATATGTGGGACATTTACACAATGTTGATTGCGGCACTTAATTGAGAACTTACAATAATGCTTTTTGTCCGTCTTAGTTTCGGTAAAACATTTTCACTTTCATTACAGAAGTCATGTTGAATCTGAAAACACAAAAAACATCTTAAGTCATTCGACAGGAAGAAATTAAAAAAGTAAAAAAAAAAAAAGACTTTAATGTAGAGTTATTAAAAAGAAAAGAAAAATTATATGGTTGGAAAAAAATTAGCACATGGAAAAACTTTAAAGTGGAGTCTACTACATTTATGATTTCTATAAGACAAGGTACACACAAATTTTCTGGAGTAGTGGAAGTCGGAGAGGCTACTACAGTTCTCAATTCTCATTGTAAAATGAAAGGTATGTAATTCGGATGGACAATATGTGATTGTAATATCTTTAACACAAGAGGGTTAGTGAGGTCAATTCACATAACATTACAATACATCGAGACATGTTCTTGAGGATCTCTAAACTTAAATACATACCAAAACATCAGACTTCAGAAGAAAAGAAATCTCCAAATTGAACTGTAATATTTCAGGCTAATGAGTCAACCTGTGTTTGCTGTCACACATCTTCAATACAATATGAGTAATGGGGACATTTCACACACCATGTTATCAGTCCTCATGGGGACAAAGCATCTCGGGTTTATGCTGAACACTAATACTACTATAAAAAGTGCACTGTGGGGACATCGTAAATGTGCCAGATCACCATGATAATTGGCCCCAGGGAAACAATCCAGAAAGGTTCACATCCATCTTAAAAGTCCCGTTATCTTTTGCCACACTGAGGCATTGGACTTAGCTGTTAGTAGACCTGATTGGCAACACATAACCCTCACAATG
>NW_019427495.1:6600-6993 GCF_002814215.2 Seriola lalandi dorsalis
GATCGCTAAACTTAAATACATGCCAAAACATCAGACTTCAGAAGACAAGAAATCTCCAAATTGAACTGTAATATTTCAGGCTAATGAGTCAACCTGTGTTTGCTGTCACACATCTTCAATACAACATGCGTAATGGGGACATTTCACACCCCATGTTATCAGTCTTCATGTGGACAAAGCATCTTAGGTTTATGCTGAACACTAATACTAATATAAAAAGTGCACTGTGGGGACATCGTAAATGTGCCAGATCACCATGATAATTGGCCCCAGGGAAACAATCCAGAAAGGTTCACATCCATCTTAAAAGTCCCGTTATCTTTTGCCACACTGAGGCATTGGACTTAGCTGTTAGTAGACCTGATTGGCAACACATAACCCTCACAATGAGCT
>NW_019427495.1:7500-12817 GCF_002814215.2 Seriola lalandi dorsalis
AAAAGACAATTAAAGGATGAGTATCCATGGCACACTGAGTTATCTGCAGTGATTTGTAAGGAAAAGACATAGATATGAAGACCTTTAGGTCGATGTAATGTCAACATTGTATTATATTCTAGTAGGTAAATCAAGACATGTTCTTGAAGATCGCTAAACTTAAATACATGCCAAAACATCAGACTTCAGAAGACAAGAAATCTCCAAATTGAACTGTAATATTTCAGGCTAATGAGTCAACCTGTGTTTGCTGTCACACATCTTCAATACAACATGCGTAAAGACAATTAAAGGATGAGTATCCATGGCACAAAGAGTTATCTGCAGTGATTTGTAAGGAAAAGACAATTAAAGGATGACCTGATTGACAATAAATAACCCTCACAAGGAGTAATTTTCTGTCCAAAATTTCCAAAATTTGTGCAAACACTTAAGAAGACACTTTCACCCAAAATGTTATTCTGATTCATTCTCAAACTCTAAACATTCAACTACTGTGCAGTCATCAGACATACTTGCATTCGCCATGGGCAGTCTTCGCCTCCATAGTCATATGTAATTTCTTCACCGTCCTTTATGTCTTTTAAAGCAAAAAGGCACAAGTGTGGGCTTCCCTCCACCTCAATTTTTTTCATACGGCAATTTGGATGCCTGTGTTCATCATTCACTAGGCGGCCAAATGAACCATCTTCTCGGGATGCATCAATACTTAAAATGGACAAGAGAAAGAGGAAAATTAAAACAATTTTACTTCAAAAATGACGTCTTACCCAGGTCCTGTGCAAGATATTTCTTTTCATTTTGCTATATTTAAACATTTAATGTATTTCCTTTACCTTGCAGTGTCACATTTTTAAATGGCAGACACTGATTGTCCAAGCGTATATCAAATTTAACAATTTATACAAAGTATATAAAGGAATATACGAGAGATGAGGTGCAATTTTAAGTCTTACCACCATGCTTTCCCTCTCCACTTGAAGAGAAAGAAAAATGTAGAACATGACGGATGAAAAACTTTTCTCCTCCTCTCAGCTTCAGCATTATCTATCAAATCACCCCTGTATTCAACCACAAAGTCTCCTTTGCAGAATGAACCTACTGCAAACAAACCACGTCCTGCAAGAAAAAATAAAGGAAATTTTGATCAAAACAAGAAATACATATATATATATATATAGCTGGCTACACCATTAAGTCCAGCCTGCTACTTTAATGACTATCATTTTTATAGCATTTAGGCTATAGATATTATTTTTCGATTTCAATAAACTTAAATGTTTTTCTAACAGACTGACAATAATATCAAACTGAACCACACTCATTAAAGTTAGGATTTGCTATGCTTGTACTGACAATAACCTCAAATCACTCTGATCACTGCCAACTAACAAGTGAGAGAAACTCATCCGCGGCCCCGACATGCAGTGTGTGTGCTACGCGCTCAGTGGAGTCAGTGTGGAGGCGACAGATGAGAGAGCTCATCAGATGCTTCTAGTGTCACTATAAAAATGGTATGTCTTTACTTACTCAGGTTATTCACTGCAAAATTTCATCAGTTCAATCAGTGTGTATTAAAAAGAGATGTCAAAAGAAAGCCTAACTGTATCAAGTTGTTTAGCCCAAAATGATGTCCTACCAGTAATCAAGTCTTCACTTCAAGCGTTCAATTAGCACCACCTGCGACACGTGAAGGTGTATTTTTATTCATTTCACCAGTGTATATGATCGTGACAATGGCGTAACCTAACCTTAACCACCAACAGCCACCGCCCCCTTAGTGGAAAGCCCTGAGAGTGTAATTTAAGAACTATGTGTGTCTGTTTATATCTGTATAAAGCGTCCTTGGGTTTCTTGAAAGGTGCTATATAAATTCAGGTGATCATTATTATTATTATCATCATCTAGACATAAGGCATCATCTTACCTTTCACTGCATCGATGAATTTCACCTCCAGTTTCTGTGTCTTGTCGGTCTTTAAACCAACATGTTGGCAGGCATCTTTAAGAGGACTGAGCCTGGGTGGCATGTCAAACTGAAGAGAAATGAACAAAAAAAGACATAACTATGGCTTCAGTTACAGTAAAAATACATAAACTGTAAACTGTTTAAACTGTGCTATTCCAACTCAATTTCTGTAAAGTCCAGTCTAAATTGAAAAATAAAACTGTGAATTTTGTTAATTAGTACAATAAATAAGAACAAACTTAGGATAAAATTCACAACTCTTCACATAACATACAGCTTACTTTTCTTGACTTCTATGATATATTGTTGTACAAAATCATTGGGATTTAATTTCCACTGGCATTATTCATTTATATGTCCACAATGGACAGCACATGCTCTGCTGACCAAGAATCAGACAAATTAACTCATCATTAAGAGAATATTTTAAACCTTCTTTTGGCTAGATTGGAAAGACTTTGTTCTTGGTTGGCTTTTAACAGTTTGGGTTATTCTGATTACAAAACGGCAGTTATTTGATATTAAGTTGATTTACATGAAAATGTACGCACATTTTAAGTTAATCATTTAATAGAAATAACAGACCAGTGTGCATTAATAATGGCCCACAGTGTCATGATTACTGATAAGGCTGCAGCTAATGCCTGGGCTCTGCAGCCTTGTGCGATCAGGCCTCACCAGCCGGGTGCACTTAAACTTGAAGAAGCCTACAGTCTTCTACATGTGTACTGACGTTTATAATATGACTTTTATTACGTGACTAAATCCATCCTGGTACCCGAAAACTTCGACAACTGCTAACTGACTTTAGCACGGTTGCTAATTAATGCTTTCTATAACTTTCATTGGCTAATAGCCTTCAAACAAAAAATACCATATTTTGAATAAATTAATAAATATTAACCACTACATTTCAATAAAATGTTTAATACTTACTAAAAACGCTGCCGTCCACACTTCGTCATGTGTTTCTACCTTCAGGCCAGGTGTCGATGTTTTCCACTCTCGTCGTCGTCACATGTGGAGCGTGAGTCGTCAAGCATAGGTTGAATGTAGAAACTACTTCCTCTTCGATTTCACAATAAAACTCCACCAGCGGAAGTTACGATTTCAGGCAATTTAATGGGTAGAAATAATTACTGTCCCTTGATATACTTAGTATTTGTGCAATTCATTTTTCCTTACTTGTGCTGTAAAAAGTTAATGCATATCTGATTATTTTGTAAATTCTATTTTTTGAAAAAGAAACATATGCTCTATATATTGCCATTTTTTTCCATTCGCATACTATTTAGGCTTTATAAAATAAGTACTTAATTGTGTACATTGTGTTTTTATTTTTATCATGTGGAAATTAATGTAAATATTCATGAATATGAATATGAAATGAAAAAAATTGAAAACTGAACCTGAAAACATTTTTAACAGATAATCAGTAACTGTATCGGAAAATATTTTTAAAGTAACCCTCCCAAGCCTGTTAGCCTGTGGGGCCTTAGGAGTTTGCCACATGAGTTTAGTGTTGCTGAAATATGAACAATTGGACCAACACTGTTTTTTTTCACATACCCTAAAGCAGGGGCCCAGGTCTGGAAAGACACCAAGCATCAATACTCAGGAATGCCTTGAGCTAGGAGCTGAAACTCAACCAGCACATTCTCGGGACCCCACAGGGATCAACATATTGTAATACCAGCTCCAAGGTCCCAAGGTCAAGCAAACTTGAGATATGGTCATTCCAAGGTATAGGGAAAGTTTCCTGAGTCTCAGGCCTGCATTGCTAATTCCCCTCAGAGGCCACGGAGAGACATCGTCATTGTATGAATGTTTTATTGTTATTTATTTATTTATTTATTATCTCAACCTTTACTTTATTTTTAATGTATTTTTTTGGATTTTTCTAACTACTGATGGATATTTCTGTGTAGACAATAGTTTATCCAAGAGAAGAGCTTCTTTCATTGGAACAGAACAAATCTGGAGTACATCACACTATTCCAGCCAAGATAAGGAGGTGTTTTGTGGTTGCTGTGTTGGTGCAAGGGGCTGCACGGTGGGGCAGTGGTTAGCGCTGTCACCTCACAGCAAGTGATGCGACAGTTGTTACAGTACAGTGGTTCCCTTCACAGGCAAAGACAGAAGTTAGGAATGCCATGACAGTAGGTGTTGTAGCAGTGGGAGTGAATGCTACTTCAGGCCATTTACTGAAATAGTCATCAAGAGTGATGGCAAACCTGCTGTCATAGGCTTCACGTTCAAATGGAGCCACATGTTGAAATGGACCCTCTGGGAACTCAAGTGGTTGTAGTGGGGCAGGAGAAACACTGGCAGTTTGGTCACATGCATCATGACAGAATTGTTTTGACCTATAAAGCTCTCTAAAGGTGTTGTTTAGTGTGAACCATGCCCTGATTTCCCGCATAGATTTAGAAACCACCAGGCGTGTTCCTCTGAATATCAGTGGGGCCTCTGTAGCCAGTTCATGATGCACAACAAAGTAATATTTCACCTCCTCTGGTAGAGAGGTCACTCTGCCAGGATGACCTGTCGCAGTGCTGTAAGTTCAGAACAGTCTTCACATTCAACCTTGAAATCAGAAAGTGGGAGGGCAGTCAGGAGAAGAGAGATCTCAGCCATCTGTGATTTAATTGTGTTCAGGATCTGCAGCCATGTTAGTGGTGTTAACACTGTAAGTAATTGCTGTTAATTTACAGCAAGATCTCAACAGTATTAACCTGTTTTTAAAAAACAAAACAAAACAGTGCTTTACTCTGAATTCTTAAGAAAATCTGTTAATTATGCTCCACTTACAGTTTTTTAACAGTACTCTAATGTATTCCTAAAATACAGCACTTTACCATTAATAAACCATCTAGTAATGATTAGATGATTTAGATGATAAACTATATATATATATATATATATATATATATATATATATGCATTAATACATTTATAAAAACCTCATCAAATGTTATAACGTTATAACACTAGGAATGCTCTTAACATTCTTAATGGGGACTTGGGAATGACCATATTTGGAAGATGTGTGTGTGAGGAAAACCGGGTGTAGTACTGGATGAGGACATTTGGGGGCGATAGTGAGGGAAGTGTGTGTGTGTGTCCTGATGGAAAAACATCATTTTTGGGCCAAAGCTAAAAACTTCACAGGCACCTTCAGAATGGCTTCTGCTTTCATTTAAAAGGCTTTCCCTAGTGGGGACCTCCATTTTGGTCCCCATTGTGTCAGAGGTCCCCATGGCGTGACTGTGTAAACAGATTGATGTCCCCATGATGATAGCAATACAAGCACACACACACACACACACACACACACACACACACACA
>NW_019427496.1:0-1766 GCF_002814215.2 Seriola lalandi dorsalis
ACACACACACACACACACACACACACACTCACGAGGGACAGGGTGTAAATCAAAAGCATGTTGTATGAAAACAGACCAGGGGAAATCAGAAGCCCTGAGGATGGGGAGGAAGATTGTGATCGAAACAGAGAATTTATAACAAGAGAGTGGGGAATATCGACAGTTTGTGTCTACTGTAAATCAGAAATTTCTGTTGTTCCTGTGAGACATTTCCACTCACATCTGTGAACAGCAACATGTCTCTCAAAAA
This sequence comes from Seriola lalandi dorsalis, assembly GCF_002814215.2. Taxonomy (NCBI): domain Eukaryota; kingdom Metazoa; phylum Chordata; class Actinopteri; order Carangiformes; family Carangidae; genus Seriola; species Seriola lalandi. Next base: position 251 of record NW_019427496.1, read on the forward strand.
AAAGGTAGAAATTAAATTTTCAACAACATCTAAAGAGATCAATAAATGCATCTAGATGCAATATATGCCACATTCGGCTTACTTTGTAGTTTGCCAAGATATGTTGTGATGCTAGCTATAGTAGCAGGAGAGTTGTGACTGTTAGCTTTGCAGCAGCAACTGCAGTGTTAGTTTTTACACCATTATGTTTTGGATGATGTGTTTGTATGCGTTTGTTTGATGATGTTTTATATTATAAGGTTTGTTTTGCTTCAGCTATGAGAAAGAATATCCTTTTCCAAAATGTATATGACTCTAGATTCTACCCTTGTATCGTTGCCATGGCAATGCACAGCCATGAATTTGGAGGGGCGGAGCTTCTGAAGGATCACAGAAGGGAGGGGGGTATTTGTTTTGCTGTTGAGCTCAAATATCAACAGTCTTTCTCCAGCATTGCTCAATCTACCTTCAACAGTGTTTTCAAGATGGACGAAACAAATGAGTGGAAAGCAATGTAACATGAAGCCGGAATGAGAATCAAGACAAATCTGCAGTCAGATTTTACACTAATCTTGGGCTTCAACACTGTGTCAGAGGTTATGGATGAAAAACAACAGTCCTGTTCATATTGGGTGTGCCGTGCCTCTGCTATGTAAATATAACGATTCTGAACAGACAGCGGGCATTATTATCTTAATTGTATGAAAAGGTCAACATTTTATGTGAAGTTCATTGGCGGTTTCTGGATGTTATGGCATCTCCTACAAGACGTCCTGTTTGAACCGAGTCCTGATTGAATTGTCAAACATTCTGTTTCTTAATAAATATGCTAAAACTAAATCCCCTGCATTTTCAAGCTTGATTTGAATATTATGTGTTCCATGACTTCATTTTACTGCGCAGTTTAACTGTATTTTTCCTCCGTTCCCCAACCTTCCCCCCTTTGTTTTCATTCTTTTCAAGTGTGAGAGGAGGTTGGGGAAATGAAAAATATGAACTGCATTCCTTTCCACTAAATCAGATGTTGAGTGATTATGAGGTTAACATCTCTGTTGGTTGACTCAGGTTGGCCGACAAAATTCCCTTTTTTCCACAATTTTTTGTACACACAGCTAGATGAACAGCTACAACAATTTTAATAGTATTGTATTAGTATTCTACATAATTGCTCTTCATCCAGCGTACCTTTACTGTATTGGTATGACTGTCTTTTGTTTGTGAAATTCTCTTTTTCCTGCTCACCACATGCACATAGACAAAGACATGTCCGCACGTACAAACTGGGAGCACCTCCCTCTCCTTGAGGCCGTCAATTTGTTGTCAGCTATTGATCCTGTATTGTTAGAAAGAATAACAATAGCACTGTCTTGATGTCTGGATATTGAGATGCATGAAATATACATCGAAGGGCCACATTGATTCGAAGCCTTCCGAGGGGGTCGGGGGGAGAAAAGAGAACTAAACAAGGCAGAGACTTCTTTAAAAAAAATCATAATCCACCTACAGCTTCTAAAAAAAAAAGGTTTATGTGTGCAAT
>NW_019427497.1:0-1024 GCF_002814215.2 Seriola lalandi dorsalis
TAGATTAAGAATGGGGAGCAATTAACTACATCACTGGCTTCTAACCATTTTGGCTTTATAGCCAAACAATGCCAACTCATGATGCTTCGTCACCGGTTGCATGTGTGTGTGAGCAATTCAACCATTGAACAGCTTCGAGTGTCATGAAGAGGTAAAACCGGTATTTCAGAAGAAATTTAAAAAAAGTTTAAAAAAAATAAAAACAACTTATCTGGTTAATCATCTTACTTAGATTTATCTTAGAATTATCTTGAGACCTGCATGTTAGGCCTCTAAGGTCTTCCCCTACAGAGTTGTTTCCATTAATGTTGCAGTACCCATTAGTCTACAAGACTTTGCAGCAGTTGCAGCTCAGTTTTATTGTTGGGTTTGACTGTTGCCACTTGCCACGTGATGTTTTTTCTCTCGGCCTTTATCAAAACTCGTTATTTTATAGCTCCCCCTGTCAAAGTCCTGCCTATCCCTAAAAAAGTGCTGCAGAGACAGATTTTCAGCAGCAATTTGCCATTCAAATACTTTGCTATTATTCCCTGTAGCATTTCAAGCTGCACCAGTGTGTGTGATAACACATGCCTTTGATAAAAGACAAAAAGAACAAAACAAACTGCTAAGCTATGGTCTGCCTTCATGAATGTAGCCATTGTTCAAGATAAAGTCATTATCCAAAACACTGGACACTGGCATAATCTTTTCTAGATAGTATGGAAAATTATGTAAAAACAGCATGATTCACACTCACTGGACTCTCTGAGCAGTCGAGGTGGCTGAAGTATGATTCTTTGTCTTCCTCTCTGTCATCACCAGCAGTCGGCAGTTATGAGGTTGTTATGGTGATGGATGACCTGACTACACAAAAACATGTGCCTTTTAGCATTTGCATTCACCATATTTGTTTACCCTGCAGGCTATGACCTTTTTTGGAAACCAATGTTTTTTTTAGTTTTTTTTTAAAAATTATTTCATATTGTTGAGACAGAACATGAAGGAGTTGTTGAAAGACATATATTGACTTTGTGCTGTGCCC
>NW_019427498.1:0-1020 GCF_002814215.2 Seriola lalandi dorsalis
TTAGCCAGCCGACTGCAGGAGGTTCGTTTATTTTAAGACACACGTGTTGGAGGCTGTCATGTGCCTGTCATTATGAACTATACGCTCTTCCAGTTTATACTGCCAAGATGACGTTATTTTCCAAAGATTGTGTTTTGTCAACCCAATTTACTGGAATAAGCAAATAACCTTTACTCAGTAACATTAGCACGTTACTTTAATGTACCCGGTACACATTGGGCAGCGTGGAACAACACAATTCGTGTACATTGGTTTGGGGGTTAACTTAATATTATATACTGTAGCTAATTCAACCGTACTGGCTACACCGACTGAAATTATCCAGCCATAACAATACTTCATACTGTCAAATAGCATTATAAGGCTACAGTTAATCAGAAGGACCACTACACCTTAACTCCTACCCGTGTATTCCAGCAGAGCGCAAGACAAGTCAAACAATCCAACGCTCCTACAGTCTTCGAACATCTAATGTCATTAGCCACACATAGGCTAACGCTAGCTAACAAGAACGGGTTGATATGGTTACCTATTTTACGCAAACACCACAACATGACATCTCCTGACACCAGCCGCCCGTCTGAGATTAAAAGGCCCAATGGATACTGACACAAAAACGGGAGACTTACGGGGCTTCAATATGATGGGAATTCCGTTCCTGACACACAATGGCCGGCGACTCCTTCTGCTACTACCGGCTGCTAAGCTCCTTCACGGCCGTGGGCCGCTGTGCTCCTTCCCGCACTCGAAACCCCGTAGTCCACGGTGTTTCTGGAATATTCTTTCCTTTATCCGGGACCCATTTCTGGAAACTTAACGCTACTTATTTCCGAAATTCAAAAGAAAGATAACAGTAAAAAAAAAAAAACTGTTCAGTTTGTTGCTGTCATTCGGCCTATGCGGGCTGAGTCCTACTTTTAACAAAACACTCTACTGTCCGGCCAAACCTGAAATGAGTGCGCGCATAGACCACTTCCTGGCTTGCGCATTCACGTGATCTCTCTCTCTCTCTCTCTCTCT
>NW_019427499.1:0-1736 GCF_002814215.2 Seriola lalandi dorsalis
TTTTTTTTTTCTTCAGTTTTTAAATTTTACTATTACTGTATGTTTTTAATTGGTGTCAATCCACTTAAAGTTCTTGCACTCACACAGGTGTTTTTATTTATCTCTGCTCAGGTTAAGTGATCTGTGCAGTCATGGTGTTGTGCACTTCTTTTAAAAGACATGAAATGTGGTATGTGTGCTTGACTTATTTTGTTCAAAGTGTTTCTTATCGTTTTTTATTTTATCTACAATGGAGGGGGTATCATCCAAACTAGCTAGCTGAGGATAGAGGGCAGGACTCTGGCTCTGTGTATTTATCCTGGAGAGTTTTCATGCAGGTACTCTCCCTGTTATTTAGAGCTCATTTGTTGAATGGAGATTCAAACTGTAAAGAAATGTTACACATATTTATCGGACACTTGCTGGCTTCAACAGTCTTAACTGCCTTGACTAAGCTCATTCTGCAATGTTTTTCTCAATGGAGTATTTCCTAAAACTGGTTTTGATGTGGTTGCTTAGGTGGTCTCTAGCTTATCTCCCAACATCCCTGTGAACCCACTTACCAACACTCCCATGCATCATTTGCAAGTATGATTTGGAGTAGGACTACACTGCCTATGAGAATTGCAACTAGGTACAAAGGGAGAAATCCTGTTGAAATACCCTCATTTTAGCTTCATGTTGCATTTAAAATAAAATTTTAGCCATGGCTGACAGGCCAGCGGATACAGTATGTTGCTCAGATACTCTGCTGTGTTGCTGTTAATGTTGAATATACATCAGGGGCTAGCAAGGTGAAGAAGCAGCCAACTGTATCCTCCAATAAAACGTCTGTTTGTTTTACTTCTCATTCCAAGGCACTGTGGCTTCGCCCCTGCACTCTCACTCTCAGATCCCGAGCTCCCAAAGTGAAAGAGGCACAACAATCTCTGGGCTCATTGACTGTGGGGCCTGCGGGGCTTTGTGGTAAAAGTCTAGGCACGTATTAGCTCTGCAGTGCTGGCTGACCCAGACTGGTCCCTGGCCACATAACCACCGTCTCATGCCTACTCAAAGGGCCCCTGTGTTGGAATGTGTCGGCACGGAGCCTGGCCCCTCTGGAACATCATCCGTGGGATATGCAGAGCTGGCAGGTTGACAGGCAGGTATGTAGGCACGAGGTGGCTGGAACGTGGCCCTGCTGCCTCCTCGGATCATGCTTAAGAGGCCTGTGTGGGGATTTTTATTCCCCTCCATCATTCTCTCAATCCAGTTTCATTCATGGTCTTTTTATGTGCAAATTTCTCTATCCAATTTCTTGTTGTGCAAATCTATCCATGTGCAAATGTACATATACCCCTGGTTTCTTTCTGTGTGTCTGTCCCACTCTACTCTTCCTTATATCATTGTAACTCCTTCCCTGCATGCTATTCCTGTGGCTTTGTAGTAGCTGCTGGTTTATAATTAATTGATAAATTCCCATTCTTCCTGTCATCTGTCGCTGTTTTCCCTTCCGTCTCACCTCTCTCTTCCCACCTCTCTCCAGTTATTTACTTCCTCTCTCTTCATTCCCCAATCAGCCTCATCCTCCACACTTCCTCTACTGTCCTCTGTCTCATTCCGTCTTCTACTCTGTGTTGTGCTGTTTCCTTACCTAATTAGAAATCCCCTGTAGGTTTTGGTAACAAAGCATAATTTTTACTGTGAGCAGTTCAGTCATGGGTTTCTGGGTCGCGTAAGGCAAAAGGGAGACTGATCAGCCTGAAGACTGATGCTTA
>NW_019427500.1:0-1524 GCF_002814215.2 Seriola lalandi dorsalis
AACAACTGGACTGTAACAGCAAATATGTTTCGTAGGAAGGCTGGATTATGTGACGACGGAACGCCTTTTTTCTTTTCTTTTATTATGAAAGATGCTGCACATTCGTTAACGGCCAGAGACGAGGATTCATATCCACAGTCCTGTCGGTCTTAAGGCAACAGAAGCACTCTGGTTAAGATAAGGAAACGACTGTAGTTTTGGTTAAATGTAAATAAACACATTGTGTTTGAAGTCACTTTAAAACTTTTATGTATTAAACTAAACCAGTCTCTCCTTAACCTTAACCGAGTGCATAAAAAAGTTTAATAACGCTGTTGTTGCTACAAGATCAGATATTTTGGTGGAAAACAAATATATTGTCTATGAACATTTTACTGATATGTCCAGTATCAACATATTTGTTACCTGCTAAATATATAAATTAACAACACAGCCTCATTACGTTAATAGAAAATGTCTTTGCTGTTGCATTTTAGTTTTAAACATAAAACTGTATGTGATAGTTTTTTTAAGGCCAGGCCAGTAGCTCTGTGAGTTTGTACAGCGTTACTTTGACCGTCATGCTAACACCTTTACTTTACCAGGGGATCATCACAGTCATTAGGATTCATCCTCTGGGGTCCATGAATATCTGCACAAAAGTTCATGGCCAATCAGACCAATCCTTGATGAGACGTAAAATCGACTATTTTTATCTTTGTGTGTAACATGATGGTTCTTCTACTTTCTGTACAGGTCAAAGAAGCCCGGAGGCCAGGGTGCCAGGCCCGGAGCAAGTTCCAGTGTGTGGATGTGTGTGAGTGTGTGAATATGTGTGTGAGTGCCTTTAAGTGAGCGCCTTTAGACTGCTGTGTGCCTTTGAGTGAACAATCATCTTGCTGTGTGCGTGCGAGGCTTGTGTGAGGATGAGGGCCGTCGCTCTGCTGTGTCTCCTGCTGGTCGCTGAGGTCGGAGCCTCTCGCTTTGTCCGCGACTCCCAAGGGGGGCCTGAAGCTTCAGAACCCTCCAAGAGCAACGCTTCCGTCCCGCTGCCACCCCCACAGCCGGGCCGACCGCGGGGCTCCTTCCCCCCCATGTGCATAAAGCCAACGGAGATCAAGCATGCCTTCAAGTACGTGAACACCATCGTGTCCTGCCTGATCTTTGTGGTGGGGATCATCGGCAACTCAACGCTGCTCAGGATCATATATAAGAACAAGTGTATGAGGAATGGGCCAAATGTCCTTATTGGAAGCCTGGCACTGGGGGACCTGCTTTATATTGTCATCGCCATCCCCATCAATGTGTTTAAGGTAACCTCATTTAGCCTTTGTGTCTGTCCTTGTGCTGGCCAGAAATGAACAAACTAATCTTTTGCCCTGGATCTCTTTTTTTTTTAGCTTGATACAAACTGTGTTTATACTGATACACACTGCCTGCAGGGAATTGCCATATGCATGCGTTCCTTTTCGCCACGCTGTTATCCTGTGGATATTACTCCTGATTCCTGCTGCCTGTGAGGATACTTTTAAGATTCCCCAAATG
>NW_019427501.1:0-1681 GCF_002814215.2 Seriola lalandi dorsalis
ATTTATAATGTGGTAAAAAAAAAAAAAAAACAGTCAAAATAGAAATCATTACGCAAAGATTGAAGAGTGATTAGAGGGGTGAAATTATGCCAGAAAAAAACAGAGCAATTCCAAGTAATTACACTGTTTGAGCTCACATGAGAAATGGACAAGAAACTTCGATGATGAGGGAAACACGTTGCACACAGCAGCTGTGTGATTATGGGTAGCTGATGAGGGCTGTTATAGAGATTCAGAGAGGACAACGTCAGAGGAAGTATCATGTTTCCAAATCTGTAAAGGTGTATTTGAGATAAAGTCAAGTGACTTAAAGCTGGAGAAAGAAATGAGCCAAGACCAACAAAAATAAAGCTGTCATAGATCCAGTAACTTCACCAGTACTGGACATAGCTATCCAATTAACAGTGTGATGTGATATCTCTGAGATCAAGACATGGATGGAGGGATAGATGTGTGTATGTGTGTATGCGTGCGGCCGTCATACTGTGTGTGGTTGGTTTACCGAGTTGGCAGGCGAAGTCAAGTCACTGTGAGCTCAACTAAACCTGATAGGTGCCCTTATCAGAGACAGCTAAAGTCAAAGCCTATTATAAACAGTGGTGTGTGTGAGTACACTCACCTTAACACACACACGCACACACACACACACATTCATGACCAACATGTAGATCCGCAACAAAAGATCAGGTTGCTAAGACTCTTTAACTTGGAAGCAGAACATGCCAAGTTCTCATCTGCATCAATTTTGCACATTCACAACAACCAGCCGCCTTTCACAAAACCGAGAACATCTTATGTCGCAGAAGTTAATGTTCCCTCAGCACAAAAAAGAAAAGAAAAAGAAAAAAGATTCTCTACAGGACTTGTTGAAATCATGTCCCACTATAACATTAAGCTCAGGATTTTGAGTCAAAGATCTCTCATTTGGCAGCAGCGCAGGTAAAGAGGTAAAAAGGCAAAAGCATTATTGTCACACAATGATCTTATTCCGTACTTTGGCCCTTTTTGATGTACAAAAGTGAATGAAGGCTACAGAAGAAAGGAGTAACTGCGCTTGATGTGATAGCTCATATCCATTAGCTAAACTTTCCAAGAGTGTTACGAGTAATCCTTAAAAACATCAGAGCGGTCCTGATGCAAAACAGCTGGGGTCCTGATTTCATGTGAATGCCACTCTGCACGAGTTGCTGTCTGGGCCTCCAGCACCATTGCAACAATAAATTCTTTCCACTGTTTATACGGCACAATGTTAAGTCTTAGAGCAGCTAATGGACGGTTAGTCTTAATAGCAGAGATGATTAAAGTTTGTTGATCGAAGCGATTTCTGCTTTTCAGCTCTTCCTGTTTCAAACTGCGGTTGGGACACTACATCGAGATTCTGATCTAAATATCACCAACTGTCTTGTCAAACATTTTATTTGATAAAAGGCCCACACATAAACACTTGGCAAATAGAAAATTAACCATTAAACAAGGGATGGGAGTTTAACAAACTTTTGGTTTCCTGAATTATTTAAGCACAATTCCTGCAATAAGTGCATGACAAGACTGTTAATCTATTGACAGTGCATATGTTGGCAATTGTCTGTGTGTTTTAAGTGATTACCAATATCCCATCCTGTGACAGCCGCCAAAGGGCAAATCTAGTATAGTAAGCAATGCATGGCTTCCATACATCTAT
>NW_019427502.1:0-1776 GCF_002814215.2 Seriola lalandi dorsalis
ATCAAAAACAAGATAAGGCTCATAATCAGGATCTTAATGCACATGTAAACGCACTCATAGATAATACATCTGAAAAATTGAATTGCACTGACTTGACATTTCATTACATACTTCTAGTTAAATCTAATGCAATCTGATACAAGATCCATGCAATCAGTCTTACCATTATATCATGAAATATGCCATTATGTCATGAAAATATCAAATCGAGATATCACAGACAACCGGGGGGAGATGAGTAAAGCCATCAAATAGCAGGATTATCTGTTGTGAACTCAATAGAACTGACCTCCCATGTTGCACAGAGGTCTGTGTGGTGGTAGATGTATTTTCCATCCCGGTCTTTTGGATAGAACTCATTTCCAGGCTAAAATTTCAAGCACAATTAAATAACTTGTATTAATTAAACTTATTTAAAGACACACTTCCTAAGAGACTGTGGTGACATTAAGTGGTCATGGTGATGCTGAAATACTGTGCAAAGTGACGGTGTGGCATTGCAGTTGGCTTCAACTTGATTATTTTAGTGAATTTCTACAACTCATACAAATATCAGCCAAATTGTTCCAGTTGCAAAGTCTTAACCAAACACACTCCTGGCTGTCTAATCTTTTTTCCAAACCTAAAGCTAACCATGAGCCCCATTACACACAATTGTTATACAGCTACCATGTATAAATATAACTGTAAAACTGTAACTAAAAACACTTCACTATATGTTATATAATTTATAAACATTCTAATGTGGGCATTTTTGCCTTCACTCGGACAGTACAGTGAGAGATAGACAGGAAACTCAGGAAGAGAGAGAAGGGATGACACACAGCAAAGGGCCGCGGGTCGGACCCGTGTTGACATCCTTTCTAACTGTATTCATTCTTTTATTTCACATATTTTTCTATGAAAGTGAAATATCTTCTTATATCAAATCCTTCTGTCTGACAAGGTAAATTTGTAACAGCATTATCTAAATGAAACACTACCACTGTGTGCGTGTGCAAGGGCAATGTTCAGACTCTAAATGGCTGGCTGATAAGTTAACTGCCATTTATATGTGCAGTGTATGGAAACCTTGAAGGCCATAGGAAGCTCAATGATGTAGAGGTCCACATAGTCCAGTTTTAAGGCTTTCAGAGTCTTCTCCAAAGTCGGTCTCACCAACTCTGGTGGGTGGAAGGTATTCCAGAGCTGAGGAAGAAAATACAGAGATCGAAGTGAAGCACAGTACACAACTCTGCTTTTGGGAAAGTGCTCACATGTGAGAGTTCTTAAACTAAATAAATAGTATTCAAATTAAATTGAGACAAATGAGACGCATGATATGTCAGAACATTTTACCTTTCCGCAGTAAAAGATGTCCTCTCTTTTAACAGTTCCATCAGCAATCTTCTCTCTAATGGCTTGACCTACTTCGTGCTCATTGAAATACACCAGTGCCCCATCGAAGTGCCTGTAACCCACATCTATGGCCAGCTTTACACACTCAAATGCTGTTCCTTTGGGTGTCTATAGAAACCCACAGAAAATGTAAACATTATCTGACTTGTTTTGGATTGAGTCATGCTGTATATATTCAGATTTTACAGCAACATTTAAAATTCTGGTTAATGTTTATCCACAGCACTTATCACAGCAAGCAGTAAACACAGACACTCCTACGCTATGACGAGTCCACCTGGTATAGCAGTCATTAATAACAATTTATAGTTCATGTCTAAATCTAGAAACACAGACACAATACTGTCCCCCTCTTACCGTTTGAGGGTTCCCATAGGT
>NW_019427503.1:0-2913 GCF_002814215.2 Seriola lalandi dorsalis
TTTTTTTACAGAGAAGAGAAGATACTGTTACCCTCTCATTCTGAGTGAAAAGTAGTTTAGTTAAGTTTGAGTCTGACATTCATTTTATAAGTGTGAACCTGTAGCAATTAAGGCAAGAACAATCCAGTTTATTAATCATTTGTAAATATAAAAACGGGGATGAAATAATAAGAAACTGGCTGGAAACAAAGGAGACCGGAGGGGATTCTGCTGCTGGTACATCAGAGAAATCATATGATGAGGAGAATAAAGTATCTTAGACAATTGAAATTGGATGAAAAGTGATGGCAAATAAAATAAATGTCAACGTTTTCTTCTTTTTTTGCATCACTGACAAATGCAAAAACAGACAAAAGAAAGCAAAAGAAAAGAAAAAGTAGAGTAGCATCCTGTCAAATATTCAAATCTGATGCAAATAACCCACTTAAACTACCCTATTGTGAATTACACATATTATTTCAGCTCATATATTATTCATCATGATGATGATATTTTGTACAATCCCTCCAAAACATGTTGCGGAAGGTGTGCGCTCATCTCTGTTGCTGCAGTCATCTATAAATGATGTTATATAGCTTTTACTCTTAAGTTTGTGAGTAGGAGTAAAAGTGAAGTGATTTTTTTTAACTTTTATCCAAAGTCAAAATTTGACACTTAGCACTTTGAATAAAAACAGGCCAATGATCTACGGATAAAACACAAAGCTTGTCCTATTCTGAGCTCCAGGGAAAGTTTGGGGGAATGCAGCCACTAGTGGTTTCTTGTGTCCCAGTATTTCTTTAAACCAGCCTCTCACACCAGCCAGCTAATCTCTGCCTAGCTATTAATGTGTCTGTCTTCTTGCCACTGGTCATAAGTCTGACCTGTATGCAAATGTTTGGCAAAAATAAGCTCTAATAGGCTCTCAGAGGAGCATATAGTGGCCTAACTCCTGAGCCAAGGAGGGGCAGCTGCAACAGGGGAACATGAAGCGAAGAGACAGCAGCGTATACAAGAGCTAACTGGTAAGTTTGCTCATCTCATTTTGCTGAGTTTAAATTTCCTGGACATAAAGCGGAAAGTACTTTCTGCCTCAAGACGCGCTTCACCTTACCACAGAACAGAAGAGTTGGCAGAGGAAATGGAGTCTGATATGAGAAGTACGTGGAAAACTTTTTTAAAGTCGAGCTGGAGGATGATGAGAGATGGAAGAAGGAGTGCTGGTGAGCAGTAATGAGTGTGAATCTCAAGTACGTGGACTGATTGAAGAGGCTCGGTGCTAATCTCTTCCACCAGGCAGAGACGTGTCTAATGTAAAGTATGACACAGACAGTACGTTCACCTGAAGGTACCTGTGCTCAGTCTCTGTGCTTTAAAAGAAACCAGCTGCAACACTTATGAGCTGCTTTCCATAAAAAAACACAGTCTCAAGAACATTTCTATCTTATGATTCTCCTTCAAAGAACTTATAGGATTTCAGACTAATGAACCGACAGCTGAGAAAGGTTTTTTTTCTCATGACCTTTTCATCACGCTCCCTCTGCCTCCTTCTGTCCGATTCCTCACTGTCATGCTCCTTAAATCTGATGTCTCTCATTCGATCGCAGCTGTTTATCAGTGTTACTGTTTTACATCCTGCTCCTCTCTGCTTTTTTTCCCTACCTCTCTGTCAGTCATTTTAATCACCTGTTGAAATCGCAGCGTACTCCATCCCACTCTCTCTCCTCCTCCTCCTCTCCTCTCCCTTCATCCACCCAGCTGTTCTCACCTGTTCCCTTCTTGCAGACGTAGGGCAGATTGTAGTTGCAGGGAACATCGTTCCATTTGCCATTCTCATGAGAAATCATAACCACGCAGTCCTCTCCTCCTGCGAAGAAGTTGTCTGGTTGGTTTTCACGCCAGTTCTCGTATTGCTGCACACAGACACACACACAGACACAGACACAGACACACATACACACACACACACACACACACACACACACACACACACAGACACACAGACACACATAAAAATAGATGTGAGAAACCAGAACTACGCTTTCTTTTTAAACCGCAATTAAATGTAATTTTCTTGACACCAGACACTAATCAGTGATCCGCAAGTCTACATTTTTGGCAATAATCAATTCTGTACAAAGCATTGTTTATTCTTTTTCCCCAATTTTCTCTTTTGATGTCCTGCTTTGACTTTGTGATCTCTTTGTGTTGTATCTAATTATGGAAAATGAGAAAACAACTTTGGGCAGAACAGTCTGTGCAACCTGTGTATTTCTATTATTCATATACAGTATTTTTTCAAACTGCTGTTCAGGATGATTCACGCTACAGTACTTAGAGTCTCTGGGTTTCTTTTGTGTGTTATTCTTCACAAATATTATTATGTTATTCTGTCTCTCAGGGGCCTTAATTTCAACCGTGAACAACAGACAAAACAGCCACAGCTGGTCCTCACCAGGTCCATCTTGTCGGTCCACTGAAAGTCGTCCTCCACTGTACGATCGTTTAATCCGATCCAGGTGTTGTCATGGCTCAGACCTGAGTAAGAGGTGATGAATGAGGCGACATTAAGACACACTTACACAGAAAGAAAAAAGGCATGCACAAAAAAACAGACGTAATGTAGTCCAGGAAACAGCTTCTATGAATATAATAAAATCTAGTACAAAAATAGAAGAAATCATGGGACTAGAAACTTTAATTGTGAATTAACGCCTCCCTGCCAAAGTCTCAACAAAGAAGAAGTGTCTTTTACAGAGATTATTAGAAAGGTTTCCATCCAAATGTTGCCTGAATTTCTAGAAAATCTGCAAAAGAAAATGCAAATTGATGTGCATTTCAATTCACTGCCGTTACATGAACATTTCGAGCTGAGCACATCAGGACTGACAGTTGGTGGTGCAAATTATCCAGTCGGCTGCCATTAAACTATCG
>NW_019427504.1:0-2950 GCF_002814215.2 Seriola lalandi dorsalis
AGTTTTGTTTTGTATGATGGATCTTCATGTAAGGCGTAGCTTACAGTTGCATGAATTAAATGTATAAGAAAGTCTTGTTTTGACCCCACATTGTGCTATTCGAATAATTGCAACGATTCTGCACATGACCAAGGTCACAGATGTGAATAATGGTTCAGTCAGACTCTCAAACTAAAACCACAGCATGTAAACAAAGCAGGTGTATTAAGTGATTATAAGAACCTGCAACCTTCATTTATTAGAGGATCAACAAGCTGCTTTATCTGCTTTTATAAGCTCTGTTCACATAACTCATTAAATCACTGAACACAAGACAAACAGTGAGGAAAGATGAACACCGACTGATTATGATTAGATATGGTTAAGATGACATCTGTTGAAGTCAGGTAAGACAGGTAGAAAATATAATAATCAGAACAAAGAAAAACAAGAAACCAAACTTACAACTAACAGTAATTTTTAGTTCTGCTCAAGTCTCAGATTGTGGGAAGAATTTAGTGGTTTAAATATGCAAATAAATTAGAGTTTGATTAAAAAAAAAAGAACTGGATAAAAAATAACTCGTCATTAACCTTAAATGTAAACATGTTGCTTAGTAGACATAACATATTGTTTCATGTCTATGCTGATGATACACAGTTATATCTTCTTGTTAACCCTCTTGATTCTTGGAGTTTGGCTGCTTTAATGATAATAAAGCAACCTTTGCTCTGATGTTTTTTAGTTGATATATGCTTGATGTTTGCTTTTATTTCTTCCTGTCTGGATCACTGTGACTCTCTTCTGCTCTCAGTAAAAAAAACTAAACTAAATCATCTTGCAGTTGGCTTTTAACTGGGACTATAAGAAGACGTTTTAGCATCACTTTACTGGCTTCACATTGCTTCCAGAATACAGTTGAAATTTCTACTTATCACCTACAAAGCTTCGAGCTTTATCTCTGACCTGCTGAGTCCATACATACAAGGGCTCGTGCTGAGGTGAACAGAAAAAACTCTTCTCACTGTGTATCTGCTGATATAGACTGACACTGTAGAATAACCTGGAGTTTATAATCTGCATCACAGCCTCAGTATTTTCTTTCATGTGTCACCTTTTTAAACTGACTGGTTTTAACACTATAACATATTATAATAATATATAATAATATAACATTATATTATTATACTTATTACGTGTATATCATTTGGTTTCACTCTTTATTGAATACAGTATATTTATATGTACTGTATTTCTATAAAAATTGCTATTTTTCTCCTTTTCCATTTTTCCTTTAATTTTCCATTCTTCCCATTTTTTTTCCACCTTCTCTTTCTTTCTTTCTTTCTTTCTCTCTTTCTCTCTGACCTCCCACAGAGTCCTCCATCACTATGGCAACAGCCAATCAGTTCTTTTGTCTGTCTGCCAGGTGTGTCTCAGTCCCAGGTGTGTGTGTATCTTTTGGGACACCTGTGGATGGCTGCTGCTGATTGCTCTTTTCACAGTGCTGTCTGACACACACACACACAAACACACACACACACACACACTCACTCACTCAGGTATGTTGACTCAGTGACTAACATGGGGCTCAGCTCAGCTCTCTGACAGCTGACCCGTTTCTGACTGTTAAACCGACCTGATTCACTTCATCAACATCTGTCAACATCAGTTTCAGGACTCAAATCAGACTGAGAGTCTGTCACTGGGCTGACGTGGAAACTGCCGCTCCCTCTTTTCTTCTTTCATCCGTTTACTTCTTTTTATATCTTCACATTTTCCCTTTTATCCTTGGCATCCGTTTTTCTTCATTCCCTTTCCTCCTTTCTTACTTCCCCTCCTTTTCCCTCGTCTTCTTTCATTCCCTGTTCCACGGCATTCACCGCCCTCCTTTGTTCTCACACTAATTACTCAATCCTCAAACTGTTTTTCTTTTCTTTCTTCACTTTCCTTCTTCTTGTCTTTCCCACGATCTTCCCTTCATTTTTTAAAAAACTTTTTATTCCATTTTCTTTGTTTCTTCCTGTTTATTACCTTCTATTTGTCTTTCTTTGCTTTTTTAATTCTTTTCTTTTAGTCGCTCATCCCATATTTCCCTATACGTCCATCACGTCTTTCTTCCCTTTCGTCCTCTACTTCTCTGCGTCTGTTTAGTTTACAATGAGTGATTTTCTACACACTGATGCTCCTGCACCTTCACAAGCTGTAACTCAACCTCCAAAAACAACAACAGAAATGTGTTGACGGTTTTTAAATGTCTAGTCTCTGAACTTTCCCTCCAGTTTCCATGACAAAGCAAATATGTGGATCAAGATGAAGAAAACCAAAGTACTGCAGAGCATCTGCTGCCAGAGAGACCTCTGAAAAACACAAGTCAGGGTTTTCATTCTGGACTAGTGATGAAGTTATAACAGTATTTACTTTGCATGTCACTGTCATACAGTATGTGACTGTCTCTAGTCCCTTTTTAAACAGAGACCCTGCTATACTGTTGTTAGAAGACCCGTTCAATATGCCAGCTTTGCTTGTGTACATTGAACCATACAAGCCGGCCACCGCTTCAATGTGTGATTTTAAACAGCACGCCGGCATTCAGGATTCAGAAGCATGGCGTATAACAGCGGCTGCGTCTGTCTCACCATGGCAGCTCTCCCTTCTACACAGACAGTCTGCTCTGTGACAACCTCTGGTTTAAAGGAGAAACAATAATGACCCCTCCACATTCTGTGTTCATACCATTTACACAGAGCGAGGCAGAACAAAGGCACAAATTCCCGCCTTAAACAGATTGCGTCTCACTGTGTCTCTCTGGTCAAACTGAGGACAAAATGTCCTCAGGAAAACAGCTTTGAATATGCAGGAAAACAGATTTGAATATGGATTGAGGTATTTGGTATTTGAATACAGGCAGGTGTCTTCCATCTCTGCTGCCGGAGAACAAAAAAAACCTCAGTCTGCAACCACTGTGATA
>NW_019427505.1:0-3543 GCF_002814215.2 Seriola lalandi dorsalis
TGTGGAAAAATCAATTTCTTTAAACTTCAAAGTCAGAGATTGGTTGTTGACTTGAGAAGTAACGCAAGGAGAGATAAACTGTCCCATAGTTGTAGTGACACATTCCCGTCTGTGGGAGGTGCTGTAACCTTGAGGCAAAAGAGGTTGTTTAGACTTGGAATTTATCAGAAAGCATTAGAAAGCACATAATGACTCGTCTCTCACACGATGAAGTTAAAAAAAACCTGCTGTTGTCAAAGAACTTTAAAAAAGTTATTTAACACCTTGAACTAGTTTGTGTCTCAGATTATTTTTCTCACATTGTGAAATACACTCTTTTTATGCTTTATCAAGCATATCTGTCTGAAGATGTTTGCTGTTTCGTGAAGTTGATGTAGTCATCTCCGCAGGTGATGATACTTCTCAGCGAGCTCAGGAGCAGTGCCTCAGTGTCATTATCAGCATGGATTTCTTCATGATAGTTCTTCACAGGGAAGATGCAGTTCATTGGAATCCCCACTTCTGCACTGAGCGTCTCCATCTGAATTTAAAAACAACAACATGTTTTTTACATACAAGGAATTTGCTTTGGCGTTTTGGTGCACATCACTAAACATTGTACGAGAGTTGTACCATTGTACCGAAAGATAAGATTCACAAAGATTCATAAGATTCACAAACTCCGGTTCAGCGCTCGGGACAATCGAGACTTTTGTGCTTACTCCACCAGTTCAATCAGCTGGACCGATAATTATGTTACTAAGTGGATCAGGTATTGGCTAGACATGACAGACCAATCATCCATCCATCCATTTTCTTCCGCTTATCCTGTAGTAGAGTCACGGGGGGGCTGAGAGGCATCTTTTTGGGCGAGAGGCGGGGTACACCCTGGACAGGTCGCCAGTCCATCGCAAACACATAGAGACAGACAACCATTCACACTCACAGCCACTTAGAGTATCCCATTTCCCCCATTTCCTAGCCCATAGCCTAGTCCCCATTTCGCATGTCTTTGGACTGTGCGAGGAAGGCGGAGAGAACCCACACTGGCACAGGGAGAACATGCAAACTCCACACAGAAAGATCCCACGGCACAGCCGGGACTCGAACCCAGAACCTTCTTGCTGTGAGGTGACAGCGCTAACCACTGCACCACCGTGGAGCCCCAGACCAATCATGTAAATTAAAATGAAGGAAGTGTCATGTATTCCTGTGAAACTCATTTTGCAAATACGATACTTCCAACAGTTGAAAAAAACGATCCAATGATATTTTCTCCCAGAATAAAGCATTTGTTGTCAAATGATAAAACTGATAGCAGCATCAATTCTTTTTTTTTGCTGTCAGTTTAGTCTGTCTAAACTGGTGCTAATTTGTATTTGGAATTATGTTTTTTAAATGTGAGCTGCTGGACAGCTGAAATTCGCTTCCGGGATAAATAAAGTATATCCTATCCTATCCTATATATCCATATATTTTCTGCTATAGCCTAAATGTTACATTAAATAAAATGTTAACATGAATTATTAAAGTTGTTACTGCAAATGGATGTTCATTAATTATTCCATACAGATCTCAAATGTTGTGGAAATTGAAATGGAGCTTCCAGAGAAAAGCAGCAGAAACCCAGTCCAGTCCAGAAGAGTCCTTCAAAAGGGAGTTCTTTCTCCCTTTAGTAGACACAGCCCTTAGAAGCCTGAATGACAGATTCTCAAAAATGGAAGATGTCTATGTTCTCTACAGTTTCCTGTTTTCAAAGAAAAGCATGCAAAAGGTGCTAAAGAGTGGCAAGCTTCGTGCAAGTTGCAAGAACTTGGAGCAAACAATGCATGACATTGAGGCAGGTGATTTAGAATTGGAGATCAATTCTGTTGTCTACACTTTTCCAGACCACGCCTCCACCTGCCCAAATGACATGTTAAACTACATTTACAGTGAAAACCTTCTGGATCTGTACAGTAATCTAAGAATTGCATTGCATCTCCTCTTGGCTCTTCCTGTCTCTGTTGCCTCCGGTGAGAGGAGCTTTTCTGCTTTGAAGTTGATCAAAACCTATTTGAGGTCAACCATGTGCCAGGAGAGGCTCACAGGACTGGCACTCATTTCAACAGAAAGAGATGTTCAGAGGTCCTTATACATATAAGACATAGTGGCTGCATTTGCAGAAGCCAAGGCCTGCAAGCAGCAGTTTTAAGAAAAAAAAGGCACTACTATTGGACTGTGGATATAGGACCAAGGTGTCACAGCAAGTTTTAAGTTTTTCCTTTCCACTTCAATTCCTTGTTTGTTTGTTTTTTTGCTCGGTTGTGTTTTTATCATTCTGAAAATTTTGCACATTACAGTTATGTTTGTTTTTCTGTTATTTGTATATTGTATGTAAAGTTTGCATTCAGATAGTTATGTTATTTATTATTTGTTTTATATATTAATTGTTTAATAAAAGATTTCTTTACTGATCCGTAGTCCTGGACTTCATTCATAATGATTCTGGGAGGCCCCGTGGTCCTTCTTGCCCAGGGCCCCCAGGGGGTCTAGAAACGCCCCTGAGTACAGTGATAGGCATACTGGACCTTGGTTGTCATAGTTACAAAAATAAACACACGGACTGTACTGAGAGCAGTGTACCTACCTTCATCGCGATGGTTACTATAATAATAGTCATGGCTTGGTTTGATTTAGGAATAGATC
Source organism: Seriola lalandi dorsalis (assembly GCF_002814215.2). NCBI lineage: Eukaryota > Metazoa > Chordata > Actinopteri > Carangiformes > Carangidae > Seriola > Seriola lalandi. Next base: position 2,668 of record NW_019427505.1, read on the forward strand.
ATGATTTGGGTCAGAAATAAGTATTTCCTCAACTTTAGACAATCTTTGTTGTCATGGTTACAATAATAACAGCGTGGTTACCTTTGTCAAACGGTCATGGATAATACAAACTATATAAACTGGTACTTCCACATGGGAATCAAACACTGCTCTCCTGTGTCGTATTGTTGTGTTTTGTTGACCCATCAATCCACCACAACCTCCTCCTGACGTGGACTTTGTCGCTCTTCATACTACGGAATCGCACTTTTCCCTTTGCTCCTGCCATAACTAATATGGCCACTAAAGCAAAACATAACCATGGGTCATGCTGCACAAACGATCTATGGGCTCGTTCTTTTACAGGAGGACAATCTCGTTACTTCAGGAGTCATGAATGCAAAATTCTCTCAAATTGTCCCTTTAGTCTTAGCAGTACTACTTGTGTCACTTTTTGTGTGTACAGGTGAGTGCAACACCACGGATGGAAGTGTACACCATTAATCCCATTTGAACCATTATCTCATCCATCACTTGTTTATGACAACAGGCTTTTTGCTTTTTCATTTGGAACAACCTTCTGATGTGGTAATACATCATATGATCTAGTTTGTTTCAAGCATTTCATTCTTACATTCACTCATAACAGCTGTGTGTTATCTGTGTGCTTATTAGATTGATGCACTGTAATGATGTCATACTCTATAAATTTTTGCACAATATAACAATCATTTTCTTAAGTCCAAAATTATGTAGAAAATTAAATTAATAGGATTGTATAACTTCACACATAAAGGGATTATCTTAATCAAGATAGAGAGGTTTGTAGATTTTAAGTAACACAACTTGATCGATACTTGGAATAGGAAAGAAAGAGTCTGATCATGCTGATAAATT
>NW_019427508.1:0-2389 GCF_002814215.2 Seriola lalandi dorsalis
CATCTATTTGATTTATGTAGCTTAATACTGCTACATAAAGTCTGTGGACACCAGGTATTCAGGTGTTTCTATCATTTTGTAAAGGCTTAATAACAGAAACACCTCTCTGTATAATGTAATACAGCTCGGCAGCAACACACACTACATCCTCCAAAATGATCATATGGTTGAATCAACAACTCTGTAAAACAATCTGAAATAAAAACTGAACATTATAACCTTCATGAAGGAGGATTTATTGCAGGACAGTTTAGACTGAATTTGTTTAAGCTAGATGTACCTAATAAACTGCCAACTGAGTGTATATTTGTAATAATCTGTTGTATGCACAGGCTGCAAACTGCCGGATTGTGATTTATGAGTTAATTTCAGTGCAGTTCTCAGCTGGAATGGCATATATGTAAAAAATAGCTGTGCATACACACCTGTATAAAGCCTAAAGACTTACTTTGTACTTTTATCTGAGTCATTTTACTTTTACTTGAGTGAAAATTTTGCAGTACTGATCACACACACAAAGTTTCATGCACCTGGGCATAAGTATCCTAAGGGATGGCCTCGTGATAACATTGCTCTTCTATTTTCTCCTTGGCTGCACCTGGCTTGCAACCATGTAATAGCTATAGATCTCCTAACATCCACTTAGCGGCCTGTGCTGGGGGCTTTTATTGGACTTAAGACACTTCCTGTGACCAATCGCCAGGGCTCAGTATCATTTTTTTATTTTTCATATGAATGTCCAAACAATAGTTTCAGTTTCATTAGAAAAACAATACTTTTTTGATACTTGAAGATTTTTCATTTAAAAACATATACCAAACTCTTTAAAATGTCAGTGTTAAAGGGGCACTCATGAAGATCAATGAACAGTTCTCAAAACAGTTGTACAAACCCCAATTCCAAAGAAGTTGGGACATTGTGTAAAATATAAATAAAAACAGAATACAGTGATTTGCAAATCCTTTTTGACCTACATCCAATTGAATACACTACAAAGACAAGATATTTAAAGTTCAAACTGAAAAACTTTATTTTTTTTGCAAATATTCACTCATTTTGAATTTCATGCCTGCAACACGTTCCAAAAAAGCTGGGACAGGGGCATGTTTACCACTGTGTTACATCACCTTTCCTTTTAACAACACTCAATAGGCGTTTGGGAACTGAGGACACTAATTGTTGAAGCTTTGTAGCTGGAATTCCCTCCCATTCTTGCTTGATGTATGACTTCAGTTGCTCAACAGTCCGGGGTCTCCGCTGCCGTATTTCGCGCTTCATAATGCGCCACACATTTTCAATGGGAGACAGACAGGCCAGTCTAGTACCCGCACTCTTTTACTACGAAGCCACGCTGTTGTAACACGTGCACAATTTGGCTTGGCATTGTCTTGCTGAAATAAGCAGGGACGTCCCTGAAAAAGACGTCGCTTGGATGGCAGCATATGTTGCTCCAAATCCTGTATGTACCTTTCAGCATTAATGGTGCCTTCACATATGTGTAAGTTGCCCATGCCATGGGCACTAACACACCCCCATACCATCACAGATACTGGCTTTTGAACTTTGCGCTGATAACAATCTGGATGGTCCTTTTCGTCTTTAGCCTGGAGAACACGATGTCCATGGTTTCCAAAAACAATTTGAAATGTGGACTCGTCAGACCACAGCACGCTTTTCCACTTTGCGTCAGTCCATCTCAGATGAGCTCGGGCCCAGAGAAGCCGGCGCCGTTTCTGGGTGTTGTTGATATATGGCTTTCGCTTTGCATGGTAGAGTTTTAACTTGCACTTGTAGATGTAGCGTCGAACTGTGGTAAATGACAATGGTTTTCCAAAGTGTTCCTGAGCCCACGTGGTAATATCCTTTACAGAATGATGTCGGTTTTTAATGCAGTGCCGCCTGAGGGATCGAAGGTCACGGGCATTCAATGTTGGTTTTCAGCCTTGCCGATTACACGCAGAGATTTGTCCAGATTCTCTGAATCTTTTGATGATATTATGGATTGTAGATGATGAAATCCCTAACTTCCTTGCAAATGTACGTTGAGAAACGCTGTTATTAAACTGTTGGACTATTTGCTCACGCAGTTGTTCACCAAGTGGTGAACCTCGGCCCATCCTTGCTTGTGAATGACTGAGCCTTTCGGGGATGCTCATTTAATACCTAATCATGACACTCACCGATTAATCTGTTCACCTGTGGAATGAAACAGGTGATTTTTGAGTATTCCTCAACTTTCCCAATCTTTTGTTGCCCCTGTCCCAGCTTTTTTGGAACATGTTGCAGGCATGAAATTCAAAATGAGTGAATATTTGCAAAAAAAAAATAAAGTTTTTCAGTTTGAACTTTAAATATCTTGTCTTTGTAGTGTATTCAATTGAATGTAGGT
>NW_019427509.1:0-1105 GCF_002814215.2 Seriola lalandi dorsalis
GCACAAGTGCACCGGCAGGTTTCCCTCTCCTCTGGCACTTCACTGAGTTAGCAACGGTCAGAGCACCTTTGACCAGAATGGCCCAAAATTCCGCAGATGATGTGAGGAAAGTGGGAAACAAATCCGCTGGAGTTGTTTCCTCGATGTTTATGAGCTCTTCTGTGGTGAAAGAGCTCTGGGTAGCACAGCAGAAAACGAATTAGCAAACAAGATAAGGCAAAACAATGCGCACCAACACACCGAGGCAGCCATCTGCGGTGCCATCTTGAATCACTTAATCACCTTCTTGTACGACTCTCCCCTCATGACCAAACACGCTCAAAGAGCAAGACTCTGATTCTGATTTGGAAAATAGGGGTTTGGTGAACCCTTTTGGCTGAACAGAGACGCCACAGTAATCAATAAATCACTTGGTGGAGGTTTGTGCCTTTATGTTAACAAAATGTAGTGCAAAATGGTATTTGTACGTGAAACATTATGCACCTCCGACATCGAACTTTTATCCGTATCCCTACGAACATATTATCTGCCTAGGGAATTTCCTATACTGATACTGCCACAAAGGTATATAGTAAAAAAAAACAGCTAATCAATGTAATATCATACAAAAAAGGGGTCATGACCCGGTTCAGTGAGCTTCAAAAGCTGAAAAGGGAACTTAGCTTGCTAAACAAAATTATAAGGACAAAGTAGGGAACATGTTTGCATCTGGTAATTCATGCCCTGCATGGGAGGGGGTGATAATGGGGATGCATGAGAAGAAGTGACCTGCATAATGAATTTAACTTGTTTTATAATAGTTTGAATGTCCATGATTTTAGTGATGAATTGTCTGTTTGTGTTGCTTCTAAGGCTGCACAGTGGTGCAGTGGTTAGCGCTCTCGCCTCACAGCAAGAAGGTTCCAGGTTCAAGTCCTGGCTCGGACGCGGGATCTTTCTGTGTGGAGTTTGCATGTTCTCCCCGTGCCTGTGTGGGTTCTCTCCGGGTACTCCGGCTTCCTCACTAAGTCCAAAGACATGCAAATGGGGACAAGGCTGATTGGATACTCTGACCATAGGTGTGGCTGTGAGTGTGAATGGTTGTCTGTGTTTGCCCTGCGATGGA
>NW_019427510.1:0-1092 GCF_002814215.2 Seriola lalandi dorsalis
ATTAAAATTTTTTTTTTTGTCCCTCAAGGGGCAATGTCAGGCAAGTTTTCAAATAAACATACATTTTTTTTACACATAAAAACTATCTAAAAATACAAATATGGCAATGTTAGAATGAACTGAAATATAAAAAGATTAATGGCAGTGGCCAACAATATTGCCGCAGAGGATATTGTCAATTTAACACAAGCTAAACTGATCAGTTCTCTAGAATAGAACCAAACTTCCTTCAATACATTACAGGCAATCATTAGGAATGCGTATGAGACTGACACTATGTACAACAAATCAGGGACACTCAGGGACTGTAGTCACTGGGCAGGTTGATGTTACACACTGAAGTCAACACATAAAACATACAGGAAGAAGACAAAGCAACATCACACCATAAATAAGAGCATGCAGCATAAATGAAAGGAAAGCAAGTAAAACACATTTTAATATCTGATTACAGCTTCATTATAATGTGTTATAAATTATTCATTAGTTGTTTTTATACTTTCCAATGCTAATATGGGGGGGGGGGGCAAAATCCTGAACACTGTTCACTGTACGTCACAAACTGATGATAGTTGTATTGAATAAAAGTATATTTTTATATTTCGATCATAGTGCCACCATGTCTTCTGAATTGCAATTGCTGTGACACCACTATCACAGTGGGGAGAGATTAAATACAACGTCTACAGTCTATTTCTGGTCAGATTTCAGTGGCGCATGACTCTCCGTCTGTCTGTCTGCCTCTGTGTTATGTAAACTGACACAGTTGAGCTCAATGTCCAGTAGGAGTCACAATAACACTGAGACAAAGCGACAGGAATTAACACACAGCTACAGCCACATTTTTGTCCTATACAATATAAGCCCTTGTAACCAAACAGTGAATAGCTGAAGGTTTAGTGGTAAAATCCCTGGCTGTCTGCTGGCTTCATGTGTTGATCCTCTGAACTCAGATGTTCTTCTATATGTATATTTAGGTGATGTTGCCTGAAGGTAGACTGAATGTTAAAAGTGCAGTTTAAGAGGTGTTCTCCCTGCCTACAGAGGTTTAAGACACTTTTTTTGTAACTACTGCAGAGCCGTTTCAGGTCT
>NW_019427511.1:0-3180 GCF_002814215.2 Seriola lalandi dorsalis
AAAAAAACGCACAAAGGTCAAAATTCTTGGAAAAAAAATCTGTCAAATGTAGACAAAAATATTGAGAGTGAAATATCTTATATACTCTTACAAAACACATAAACACAGTACTTCAAACAATAACAACAATACATACAAAGGTCCTAATTTTCCGTTACTTACTGTAACTTCACAAACTCATTCAATATGAAATCAGCTCTTATTTTTTTTGGCTAAAACGACAATAATTAATGGACAAAATCCCAGAACTGGATAAACACCAGAATATAATCAATTGTTCCTTGGCCCAAAGCCTGGCCTCCAAATTTCATGGAAATCCATTCTGAGATCTCCTGCTGACAAACACACAAAGACTGTCTAATGAGGCAAAGTGAGGCGAAAACAAAAAAACTCTGTGTAGTTCAAATGATTTCGTTTGGCTGCAGCAGTTGCAGGTAAACTAGCTGAAAATTTTGAGATTTATGTATAAAATATCTGTGAAATACAACCTTTCTCCTTCTACAATGTTAGAAGTACCCATTGCAGAATATCTACAATATGCTGCATTGCTGCACATGTCCAACATGTTGTAACTACACTGAGAGCACCACTGTAGAAGCTGTAGTTTGATGCCGGAGTGACAAGGGAGAGGTGACCGTATAATAAGAAAAAAAAAAGTCAGACCTGTGTGCAGCCAGGCTCTCCCAGAATGTAATGCTCCCATCAGTGCCGCGGGTCAGGACCCAGGTGTGTGGCACTCCCTTGGCTTTGGTGCCCACACACACATATGCATCCAGGCCAAAGCCCAGCAGGAGGCTGCACAGCAGGGTGGCGTGGTCTTCACAGTCTCCCTGAGGAGGACACACAGTGCTCAGTTTGAAATGTGGAAACTGTAGTATCAACAGTATGTTAACCATGTGTTTGGAACATTAATCAGGACCGATACAACCTATACTAACCTTTTTTTATTTATTTTTATTTTAGCTTTGCAGCACAGGATTATTTTGTGGTTCATTTTAGGTCGTGTGTCTCTAAAGCTGCAAAGTTGCAACAGATTCTTTTAATCCTGGTGAAACCTCTTAAGGCTCTTGAGCTTCTCCATTCAGTGGGGGACACTTTGAGTTCCAGCTGAACGCACCATAAGCTTTAATATTAAAATATTAGCTGATATTTTGTTACACAGTGTTCCAAAAGGTCAAGAATTATCTTACAAGCTCAATGACAATCTTTGTTTTTCGTGAAGGCTGGGTACAGAGCAAAGACGTTAGGTGGAATATTAAAATCTTAAAATATTAGGGCCTTAATATCAAAATATTACCACTATCTTAAAATATTTTGAATTAGTCTCAAAATATTAAAGCTTTTTCCTTGAAATACTGGAACTTTTACTTTGAAATATTATGATTTATTTCAAGAGGTTTTATGACTTAAAATATTACAACTTTATTCTCTAAATATCACAATTTCTTCTGAAAATATTACAATTTTTCCTGGAAATATTATGACTTGCAGCTTAAAATAGTTCAAGTTTATAAAGTCGGTTTCAGGACATATTCATAATTTACACTGTGAAATGGCTGGGGGACATTATGTCCTGTCAAAGCCTTGAAAAGATCCACTATTCAGCTTCTAACTCAAACAAAATGTTCCTGAAGGTGTGGGGACCTTTCCTAGAATACTTTCAAAATCTTCAGTCTAACTAACTATTTGTTTTTCTGTCTTTCACTTGATTGTTGTCAGTAATACAGTCTATAGAAACTTATCCATCTCTAAACCCCTCATTTGTTATTTATTTATTTCCTCTCTTTCTTTCTTTTCTAAATGAAAAGCCTGACTTCCAGCAGCTCTCTGTTGTACTCCAGGGGTGAAGCTCCTTTTTATATAAGGAATTTTGGGTAATATAAGGAGCTGGAGCTGGTGAGGGGTGAAGGAGATAAAGTTACATGTTGTGCTCCTTTAATACCTCCTGCTTTGTCATGTGTATATGGTACACAGTGCAAACACGTTAACAAACTTACTGGTGTTTTAGTAATTCAGTCCCACACTGACACACCCATTGTACACTATACAAACGTGCACTCTGTCAATTTGTTCAAAATTCAATAAAAAGATCTTTGGAAAATATTCACACTGCAACGGCACCGAGTTGTTCTCTATGCACTGTTTGTCTTTCTCAGAAGTGTTGAACCCACGAGAAAAGTTTCCTGGACAGGAAATAAGCTCTGTAGTTATCAAATTGTCCCTGACAGTAGCAGCTTTTATTTGACTTTTCTTCTTCCGTTGAAGAGGCCTGGACTGAGAAGGGACTGCGACTATTACTATTACTGCTGCTGCTGCTGCGTGATGGCTCGAGCTACAGGCAAGTCAGAATGATAGATGTTCCCCAGAAGTGCTAATATGGACGGCAGCATCAGAACAGGCTGGGGACTGATGAGGCTAAATTAATTTTCCCTGGAATGAAACTCATAAATCACAGCTGACAAGGGCCACTTTGTGAGAGTGGTGTCTTGTCTGTCTTGCCAGCCGCTCACAGAGGAGAGGCAGGAAACATTTATCCTGTGGTGGTCTGGGAAATTCCACGCTATCTAGTCGAGAGATGAAAATGCATCAGTCAGTCAACTTGGAACGAATCCCTCTTTCTCAGAAATGACACAATCGGCTGTGCTCAGAAATGGAGTGAGTGTAAACGCTGCTGGACCAAGTTTATGCGGCGCTTCCTGACTTATTGAACCAAACTATATATTTAGGGCAACAGAAACGTGTGACATTAATTCAAAACACACATGATAGTCAGAAGGGTCAGACTGAGATTGATTTGATGGAAATAGAATTACAGTTTCACTTCATTAATTTGATGCATTTCTGCCAACTCTGTTTTAAGAATACAATTGCATGAACTTCAAATGCATCCACTTTATTTTAAATTAGTGATGCCCCGATTGATCAGCTGCCAATCATTATCGGTCGATTTTCATATTTCATGTCTGCGGCTGGGAGAAACACTGTGTGCGGTGTAGTGTAGTCCCGCCTCCCAGCATGCCACAGGCCGCCAAAACAAAACAACAGGTCTGCCGTGTGGAACCTTTACATCTGCAATTAATGCCACGGTAAAATACATACAATTTGAATGCATTTAGTTCTATTTTCGTTAGTTCTACTCTTTAGTTTGCACTACTTGCACTGTTTAGTGTATTGAATAGG
>NW_019427512.1:0-1034 GCF_002814215.2 Seriola lalandi dorsalis
AAGCAGCTCAGGTACAATATAATAGGTAAAGTCCACTGGTGGAAACTAGACATCATGGTCCTACAGGTGAGCTCAAATCTTCTTTAATGGTTATAAAATGAAAAATTAACATTGTGTGTAGAAAACTTAGAAAAATATGAACCTGCATCTAAAAAACTTACAAATCTAAACAAACCTTAAACAGCATCACAAAACAAGGAGTTCAGTATACTTGTTTTGTTGTTGTGCTTTGACTCTGGATTTGTTGTTTAAAGCATGTAAATCTTGTTCTTGACCAATGGCTTATCAAAGTTTTCTTGGAACATCATTTAGCTTTCCTCTTGGCCAGCTGCCAGTGGTGACAATTATAGCTCCTACCAGGCCTCTGTGTACTTGTGAGCAAGTGTGACCACATTGGAGCTGAGGTAGTACTGGCTATTTGGGTCTGGATAATTGGCTAAACTGTCTCCCAGTCAAAGAAGAGACCGGAAGAGATAAGTGTGGCTTAGATCCTCTTGTTAAGCCATTTGGCTTCTTGTTAAGTGCTGAAGTGTTTGACTGGGATCAGAGGTGAGCAGAGGCTGACATCAGTACAAGTACGTGGAGGCTTTGTTTCTTCACAGTACTGGTGCTTAACAAGCCAGGACTGAGCTCTGATACCCAAATTAGCCTTAAATTAAATGTGAACACTGACTTAAAGAGTATTTGGAAGGTACTTGGCATGTACTCTGTGTTTTATTCTCCCTGGTAGCTGCCTGCCATTGAGGCCCCTTGATCCACAGCTACACCTCAGTAATGCTTAGTAGGAAATAGGTCGGATTTTAGGACCATTTATTAGAGTGTATTTTAACATGGACCCCTACATAGTTCATGGATTACCTGCAGTATCTTATGTGGCCTTAACCATACCTGTAACCCACCCTTTTGTGTCTTCTTGCTTGGCTCTATGCCACACCTGATCTCATTCTGGAAGTGTAACCATTTCCTGTTGGTCAATATGTCAAAGATTTGAAATATTGGTGGACCCTCTCTTAATTGATAAAAGAAAAAAAAAA
>NW_019427513.1:0-2360 GCF_002814215.2 Seriola lalandi dorsalis
AAAGTGATCCCCCTGGGCTGCCTCTTTTGTGTACAGTATGTATCCGTCTGCTCACATGGGACAAGTGGAAACAGTGAATGTATGTTCCCTCATGTGACTGTTGGTTTCTCCTCTCTGTATTTCTCCCGTCCTTTCATCTCTTCCTCTAAAAAAGTCCTTTTCTTGCATCTAGTGATTTTCTGATGATGATTTATGACTGTGTTATGTAAAGTAGTGAGGTAGTTAATTATTACACCATGTTATACGGTTAAATTATGAAATGAGTCCTTTTAATCAACCAGTGCCTCCCTGCTCTGTTCTGCTGTTGGTTACCTTGAGTCAATATGTCCGGGCTAACAGAATCACCATGGTTACAACAGTCAAACAAAAATCTTACAAGTTCGATGTTTGGATTAGAGGTTGCAGTTTCATCCCTCACTGATACATGTGAGGTATCCAGTGGTGCAGAAGTGATCCTGTAGGTATTTGGTTTGGTAATGTAGACAGTGGGAAAGTGGTCAGGTTCTGACAGGCGAGAAAAAAGGTGGGAATGTGTCCCAGGAGCATGTGATACTGCAGTCATGGGGTCTAAGTTCTCAGCTGCACGGAAAAGCTTAAGAGTATTGGTGGTGGTGTGTGAATGGTCATGCTTAGTTAAAATAACATTATGGTGGTACTTAACACTGAGGTGATTTGATTGTCGAAGCTTTTGCTGTCAAAAGTTCAAGTTCAGTTAGTTTTTTTTTCAGTGTTACAGAATCAGTTTATGGAAGAACTTTTGAAACTTTTAGTGTTTTGTTTAAAGCTCCTGAAAACTTTAACATTAAATATTCATGTCTGAATACGCAAGAATTAAAATTAATTTTTGGAGAATAAAAACTGAGGAGCTTTGTGGGTGTTTTTTGATCAGATGAGACTAAAATAGTTTCACAAACTCAAAACCTCCTTTTACCTTTTGTCTTAATGAATTCAGTATGTCTGTTGCTTCAGCACTAATTCCATTGATATATCAAGAGTAATGTCAGGCGTTTCCCTTAAACATGTTAAGCTACCATCAATGAAACTTTTTTTCCCCTTAAAATCAGCACATGATTGCAAAACAAACTCTTAACTGAACATCTAGCAGCTTTGTTTTAATGTTAAACTTCTTACTTGCACGCTGTGTGCTGGTTTAAACTGCTCACGTGGACGAGTCCCAGCACAATTTCCATAACAGAGCACGCTGTTGTTACAGTCATGCTACAGGCTGGGATCATAGCTTGAGCCAGAGATTCATGGATCATCACACACACATATACATTACAGGATCCTGTTTGACACACTACTTTAAAAACTAAGACTTGGATTTTACAAAGTGTCTGTCAACTGAATAGAAGAGGTATGGTTAAATGACAGAGAAATTGGTGCATTTATACACAGTAGATTGCTATTTTGGGAGATGAAACCATGTTGTTATTTCTCACAGATTTGTGTCATAAAACTGACCGGAGAAATTCCTCTGCTGTTGTGTGGAGGATTTTCCTCAACAGCTGCAATAAAAGCTGCTTCACCCTGCCATAAGGAGCTGCTAACTCACCAAAAATAATGTCATTAGTGGCTTTCAGTGGAGAGCTGTAGTGTCCCTTAAAGAACAGTCTTTTAAAGAAGAGTAAAATATTGAAACACTGAATAAAGCTTTTTGTTTATGTTGGATGAAATGGGAGAATATCAGAACAAAATATCGGCTGTTTTCAGCTTCGGTCTGAAAGTCACATCTGCTCCAAGTCATTCGCAGCCAGCTCCTCTCACTCAACCCTGTCACACACACACTGAGTCACACATACACACACACATTCTCTCCACGCCGAGCCCCGTCACCGTGATGTCACCATGTCCTCTGCCTTTCCATTCCGCAAAAATATAAGAATAGCGTTGCTACGGAGACAGAGCCGGGATGTTGTTCCACCGTGGTGACGTCTGCCGGGCCGGCCGAAGGATCGGCCAATTGCGAGTGGACAAGCAGGCGTTATTAAAAGCAAAGCTGCTATTTTTGGGAGCAGCTGTGGCATTACTCAGCAGAGTGCAGCAAAGTCACACATATACATTCCAGCAGTTGGGGCAAAGACTGTGTGTCTGTGTGTGTGTGTGTGTGTGTGTGTGTGTGTGTGTTTGTGTGTTATGAAAGAAAATTCGAGGTGACCAGAGAGGATTTCTGCTGCATCCTGTCATAACAGAGTCGTCGCTGAGATAGTGAAGCTGTAAAGTGTCTGCATGTTTACGTAACGTGGCCATGGCTAATAAAGCGTTTCCTGCACTGCAGGGGAATTTACAGAACAGAGGATTTAGATAAGCTATAGATAATTAAACTGTAGATTTTTTTTTTTTTTGCTGTACTGACTCTA
>NW_019427514.1:0-1709 GCF_002814215.2 Seriola lalandi dorsalis
AAAATACAGAATTTGAAATATATTCTTAAATATGTATATATATATATATATATACATATATTTAATATGGTGTTACCAGTGATATTGTCCAATGACCGAAGGAATATTCCTCAGGTCTCAGTTTTCAGTATAGTAAGCTCTAAATTTGGCTCTGAAAAGTTTGTAGCTCATTCCTTCATGGAGGACGGCAGGTGCATGTCTGGATTCATGAGTGTTTCAGGTTTTCAGCAGAAAATCCAAGACATGTTTGAGACCACTACTTTGAGAACTTTGTGTCAGATATTTTACTAATAATTTTTTTTATTTTATTACAAATTTCTGCCAGATAATTTACTAACAATTTTATATTTTACAAATATTTTTCAGGTATTTTATTTGTAAATAAAAATCTTTCAGATATTTTACTAATATTTTTTTTAATGATCACAAGTTATTATCAATATGTTCCAAAAACCTATACAAACAAGACAGAACTAAAACAGTCAAAGGAAAGTCAGAAGAACTCTAAGACAGACTCCATGAATGTGTGTGGGAAATTTCTTGGCACCCATCCAGTAGTTGAAAAGATATTTATCTAAAATCTAAAAATTCATCCAAAAATGTCAACGTGCTGGTTCTGGAGCAGAGTGTAGTTTGTCTGTAACGCCTTGCATTAGGGGAAACTCATTGGTTTTTTCTTCATGAATGTCTGCAGGAAATTTCACGTGAATCCAATCAGTAGAGAGAGAGATATTTCGACCGTAGACCAACATGGCTGTGTCACTTGTGTGACTAAAAAGATGCACCATTCTTTGCTAATGTAGCTGCAGGGTCACCATATTGCATTGTAGACGCTACAAGCTGCTTTCTTTCATTTAAAGCAGAAAATACCAGAGTTTTGGTACAGATCCTCAGCCACCAAAGAAACAACCCAAGCTCATGTCATTTTGTGCAGATTGTGTTTTTTCTCAGCTTCGCTGTCAACCTGCTGACCCTGACTAAGATGTATGATTTGTACGTGTCTTTCCACTGAAATCACAGTGTCTGCGTCGGTCTGTGTTTTCCTAAGCAAAAACACAATCTGTAATAATTTGTGGCCATGTCTTAGAAAGTGAGCGAGGCCAGCAGATGTTTTGTGGAGGCATCACAGCGCTGAGAGATAACGACTGACAGGACCCGTTCGCTTTGATTGCCACTGCAGAGGCCAATATCTCTCTTTCATGCTTCTTTCCAGTTTCCTCTCTCTTTTTATCCTGTTTTTCTTTTGCCCTTTCTCCTCCTCTCTTGTTTTTTGTTCTTATTCTTTGCTGTACTTCTTCCTCTATTTGTGTTCCGTCTTTACAAACTTTGCTTTTTTTTTCTCCTTCATCTCATTTTGGCTTACTTTCAGAACTTTTACTGGCATTACTGCTGCCAAAGCGTTCACAATACATATGTTACTGCCATAGCAAAAAAATAATTGGGCTTGAGCAGTATATTTATTTTCCTCCTTTGTTGATGAGTTTTTTCTTAAAATGACATTTAAAATTGCTGCACAGAGCTTCATGAAAAATGTTAACATAAAAAAAAAAAAAAACTTACCACACAAATTTAGAGACATTAGTACGTTTACCAAAAAAATGCTTCTGATTTTTTATTTTTTTTGCTTTGTTTTTTAAATATTTTACAGAATAAAACAGACAGAGTGCACTTTTTTTTTTTTTTACTTTTTAAGTATTAAAGAACATTTT
>NW_019427515.1:0-1682 GCF_002814215.2 Seriola lalandi dorsalis
GCCAGTGTAACAGGTAGTGGTGCATTATGGGTTGTTTATGGCCTTCATCTTGCTCCATTCTGTTTAATTAAGTCTAAAAGTGTTTTATTATCCCAGTTTAACATGGTGGAGCTTCTGAAGGCTCCTGAAACGTGGCGTCTCATGACGTCTTTACTGCAGAAATGAACCAGGGAGAAAATCTGTCAAACAGCTGGAAGTCGCGGCTGCGACAGGCGAACATGGAAAATCGTGTAAACATAACGCCAGACGGGGTTTTGTGTGACAGATTTCTTTATCCTCCTGCTGCAGGTGAAGCTTTGTGACTTTGGTTTCGCTCGGATCATCGGTGAGAAGTCGTTCAGGCGTTCAGTGGTCGGCACGCCGGCGTACCTCGCTCCAGAGGTCCTCAGGAACAAAGGCTACAACCGCTCCCTGGACATGTGGTCGGTCGGAGTCATCATCTACGTCAGGTAGGAGGAGAACCTAAGTTTTATTTACGAAACAACAAAGATTATATATAAAACTCAATGTTTCCACCTCTGCTGCAGCCTCAGCGGGACGTTCCCTTTCAATGAAGACGAAGACATCAACGATCAGATCCAGAACGCTGCCTTCATGTACCCTCCTCACCCCTGGAAGAAAGTCTCCCAGGAAGGTATGTAAAATGACGGACCTCAACCTCGCAGCGCGAACATCAGCGAGGAGAAACCTGGACCCGGTCTGGATCTCAGGGAAGACCTGGTTCCTCCTGCAGGGTTCAATTCATTTTTAATACCACATAGAACGTCATTTAAAACCTGTTTCATTGGAATCACCTGTAATCAATTCTACTTAACAAGTGCCTGAATTTATTGACAAAGGTCCCAGCAGAATATAATACAGTAATAAAAAACAATGATTACCAACAACATCATTAATTCATCACTAAACACAACCTGAACAAATCGATTGACCACTGACATTTTGTAAGCAACAAAGGACAAGGGAAAATATTGATTGATAAACCTGGATCAGGCCTTGAGCCCCGCCCACCACCTGTGGCTCCAGGTGGACAGGTGAAAGAGCAGAGAGCATCATGATGGTGAGAGGAGGAAACATCAGAGAGACTCAGAGGAGGAGTCTGAGACCAGAACCAGAGACTAGCAGACGGATCAGAACAGTTAGCGTAGTTAGCATCTTTTATTTGTGTATGTTGTTTGTTAGCTTGTAACTGGCAGTGACACATTGTTAGCAGTTGTGCTAATGCTAACTCTCTCTCTCTCTGTACTGACAAGGTTTCAGGTGCATTTAGCCCCGCCCCCCGTCCCCACAAGTTGACAGGATCGATTCTTTAGGTTTGTGACGTATGAAACCCTCAATCTGTGTTTATGAGACTGTGATTGGTTCACTGCAGTTAAAGGTGGAAACACTGTTGATGATTATTTCATCATCATGAGTCTGTGTTATATAAAAACATCATGTGGACGCTAACGAGGTGAAACATGGATTTTCATCAGAGGGTCTTTAAATCAAATTGAAGATATTTTAATTCCTTTAAAGCCCTTTTATTTTAAGGTGTAGACGTTTTGTTGTAAAACTGTGCGTCAGCCTTCCTCTAAGGGATAAAGATAGTGTGAACATCCTTCACCGCGGTGACGGTTTGTTTCTCTGTGACTCAAACATCAGGACAGGTGATTACTTCTTCTTCCTGCTGCTGTACGATA
>NW_019427516.1:0-998 GCF_002814215.2 Seriola lalandi dorsalis
ATCAAATGTATAATGTTATCAGCCACAATTTATTGGCACCTCACTTGAAATCCAACTACTTCAATATGTTTAATGGTACTTGACATTTTGCAGTCTGACAAAAATCTAATTTTGCCATTCCAGTGGACCTGACACAATCCAAATACAGCTTTGACGACAAAACTTGGCCTGTGGGTAGAGCCTCTTAACATGTTCAGATTTTATCTCATAAAACTCCCATTGTAATATGATTTATGGTATACATACGGCACACAATTGGTTCAACAACATACGGCTGGAGTAAAGCACTCTCTGGGATATAATGCCAGCCATTTTCATTTCTGACAAGTTACTAAATGTGACCTTTTGGCAAAAGATTAAATTATTTCTCTAGACTCCCACTTTGCCTCTGAAGGGCTGCAACATTCTCCCGTGCGAAATCCATTAATGTTCTTGTGCAAAAATGACAGAAACACATCTGACATACTGGCGTTGCATGTACTTTTTACCTGAAATGTAAGAAATCATAAAACCTGTGGCTGATGTAGTCTAGATGATGCCATCAACCCGAGCACTCCCTTACTATGAGAAAAATAAAGCCTATTATTTGTCTAGTCTTATAGGCTCAGGATTTCTTGTATGAAACACTCATGTCACAACATGTCCCATCGCTTCAAATGGAATATTCCCATCCCCTTCATGAGCCAGACAAGAGTTCAGCCCTCCCTGATTCTCTACACAGGATGACGCAGAGTGCGTCAAGACAACAGATGATGGATGGCCTCCAAAAGAGGCTGGAGAAGACACTGACAAATCTGAGCAATGACCAGTGAACTAACAGTGCTCTGGCCATCATGATGCAACTCAGGTCTATTTTCCTCTTAGCCTGTAAAGAAAATGACTTAGCTGAGGACAGTAGAAAAAAAAAAAATAATAAAAAAAAAACAAACAATCACACCTAAAAATACAACCACATAATCTGAGCCTCAGAACTCAAAACAGCCAGATGTCCAAATAGC
>NW_019427518.1:0-990 GCF_002814215.2 Seriola lalandi dorsalis
TGAGGAGTTACAGAGAAAGAAGAAGAGGAGAGATTCTTCACAGCTTGTTCTATCAGCCTGTTGTTTTTCTTCTCTTTTTACTTCTCGTCATCCTGTTATCTCAGCGCTGTCCTCCGACTCTCAGCGTCTGTTTCTCTCTGTGTTTCCTGTGGATCAGCGGCGCTTCGTCCTGCGGCACGTTGCCTTCAAGTTCATCCACGTAGCGACATCTGTGAAGCGCTTCAGATATCTGCCAGCTCACTGAATGATCCTCACTGATAACCGCTCAGATGACTGATCTTTTACATTCCTGTGTGATATGAACCTCAACAATGAATAAAGGCTCACCGCCTGTTTCACTGTTGCATTATGGTCTGTAGTGCGAGCAACACTCATCTGAATGAGGCGATGAAGAGATTTACCTGCTTACAAACATATTCTCCAGCTGTAAAGGAACATGATTGTTCAGTACAAGGCCCAACAACAAGCACTTCATCTTCATTCTGTTTTCCCACTAAAAGTAAGTCAAAATTAAATCGCAGTATCTTTCAGCCCTGATGCATTTTCACAACTTTCACCTGGATTTTTCAATTTTTTTTAAACAATTATACAATTATACAATATATATATATATATGTATGAAAACTTTTGTAAACAAAAAAAAAACAGGAACAGAAACATGATTTGATGATATTCTTTTAACGAGTAGACAAACGATAAGTGAGCAGTTCCTCATACTGAGAAACTGCTGAGGCGGATCAAGGTCATTGATGTTTGATATTCAGCTCTGGTGCCGTCAGTGTTTGGAAGTGTGAGGCTGGTTGTATCTGTAACAGTGTGTGTGTGTGTGTGTGTACACAGACTAGATTTATAGAATAGGACATTCTGTATCTGAACAATCACATGTAATCACATGTCTAATAGCAACACATGCACTCTTTACCCTATAATTACACTGTGCCCTCCTCAGTAAGAGGGCAATCCAACTATTATACACACACACACACACAC
>NW_019427519.1:0-1539 GCF_002814215.2 Seriola lalandi dorsalis
TGAGCAGCAGAAAGAAGCCACACAGGAAGAAACCTCTCCTGACCTACTTTGCACTTTAGCCTGGTGTTCAGACAAACACCAGCAACCCAACGTCCAGGTCACAGCTCTCTGCTTCAGACTGTGTGAGTACGGAGTCTCTATGCAAAACTTTGAGCTTAAGTATTTCCTGTGTGGCCGAGGTGCCACCACCCCACATATCTCCTGCCTGTTCGATATGTTTCCTACTCGAAGAGTTTTCGGATTTTTATTAAACAGCAAATTTCTTATGATTGCAACTCGAGGGATCATTGAGTTGAACGATTCAATTCAAAACCCAGCAATTCCTGATAGGTTGGGTTCAATGATCTCTTCCACTCAGCATCCGGACCGTGGAGGTCGGTGGAACAAGTATACAGAGAAAAAAAACAAAAGATATTCATTCAACATTGAGCTATAAGTATAAAAACAGTAAGCCCTCTCCCTCCCTCACGACGTTTTTTCCACCTTCACTTTTGCAGTAGTTAGAATTCTCTAATCAAAGTTAGACAGCTCACTGGTTTCTGTTCATTTTGTCTACACCTGAGCTTTAATTTCAGGTTCAGAATAATAATCCTCTTTTGGTGCTAACACAGTAGTTTCATTGTCCTCCTCTGCTTCCTCTCTCGGACTGCTCTGACCCTCTGGGTTTCCTTGAGCCTTGTCTTGTTCGGTCGCTGCTATCAGTCTTATAATCCCTTCATCTGTTGTCTGTAGTTGTTTTTCAAAGTTCTTTAGCCATTCCTCAAGTCCAGCGTTTCTCTTCCCCAGTTCTTGGTAGGCCTCTTCAGGAAGGGCCTTAGTGCCATTGTAGAACGATCGTATAAAAATGAATTGAAGGCCAGACGAATTCTTTGTAGACTCTAGCTTCGTCATGGTCTCAACTGCCTCTTCCAGCTGTGATTCCAGTTGCTTTCTTAAGTTCTCTAGTTGGTTCTTATGGTTCTTCCATATTGTCATTACCTCCACCTTGACTTTCTTTAGGTCTTCTTCCTTTTCTAACTCCTGATCAAGGTTTGTCTTGTCTTCACTGAAATCCTCCATATTTTTCATTTCTATGGTAACATGAAAAAATGGCAGTAAATACAACATTTAGTGTATGACATCATTTTACGACTTATTGATTGTTTCCTTTTAAAAACTGTAAAATTGTCTGGGTAATTCACTAGATAATAGGTTTTTGTTTTGTAATAAAACATTATACATCCCTATAACTCCAATAGCAAATTGACAATAAGAGAGAGGTAGAGTGGAATTAGGACTTACTCCTCTTATTTTGTCTCCATTTCCACACAGCAAAGAAAACTGCAAGAATAGACAAGAATCCAACAGCCACAAAAATAGTGAGATAAAGCTCAGGTCTACTGAACGCAATGAAGATGTCATCTAAAACATAGAAGAAAAAGATATTTACAGAGAATAATTAAATTTCACAGTCACTTCACCCAAATCCACAGAAATATATTTTAGGTATTGTAAATGAGAAAATCTGTTATATCAGAAATAACAAAAACCTGGAACATG
>NW_019427520.1:0-2048 GCF_002814215.2 Seriola lalandi dorsalis
TTTTTTTTTTTTTTTCTCCCCACTTCCTGCATTTTGGATACATGCCTACTATGCATGTCCTGAGCTGTCATGGTGCATCCTTCACTCTTTGAAGTGCAATTACTGCTGATGAAGATCCAATGCAAGCTGTGTAACTGACAATCAAACCGGAGCAAAGTCAATTTGATTTAATTGGTTAAAAATTAACTATGGGATCAGCATCTCAAAGCACTCCGGCTTTAATTGTGGCATTTCTTCCTCTCAGTGAAAGCCACACAGCCTCCGGGGTGACTGCTGTTCATTCCCAGCATGGGTTTGCATGCTGAATACAGAGGTAATGATACCTCTCTCGTAATATTTGGACGACATGAGCGCCACTGTAATGACATATGCTTGAAAATTGCTGTAAAAGGGTGAACAAGCTGGCAGACGCATATGACCCGGTGCCCCTGCTGCTACAAGCTGTGTTGGTTAGCAGACAGCTAAATTAGTGCTCCATGCAACTCGATCTAGCCTCCCTAAAGAGCCTGACTTTGTATTGACAATTTGCTAATCAAATTAGAGGATGGATTACGAGCCGAACATCTGGTCTTTGTAATAACGCTCATTATTAAGATCCACTGTGAGCAGACTGTTGCAGCACCTGCATTGCTCCTTGTGCGCTACATGTGCGCTCACTGCTCATGATGCACAACATGAGAAGCTCCTGCGCTCGCCTTTCACTTTGCCATCTCCTTACCCTCTGATCTAATTTATTTTTACATATGCATCCGCAGAAAATGAATAGAATATTTCATTTCTTTTCTCATACTGCGGGAGATGGGACACTTCAATCTTGCGGCTGGTGAGATGGCTGGCCCCTCAGAGAGCTTATCATCACTGATGTATAAACTTCAGTGTAATTTAATGAAAGTCATTTTTTTCTCACCACTGTGCCGCACGTAGCTGTAGTGCATTATGTTCAACCCGGTCTCAGAATCATTGATTGTCCCTTCCAGGGGAAAGTAACTCTATATAAGATACAGTATGTTCCTGCTTCCAAATAGCCATTAACCTGTTGGCGTCCGCATTCTTTGAGAAGAGAGGGCTAGCATTCATTATCATGATTTACCGTCCATTAAAAACATAATTTTGTTTTCCATTTAAAAATAGAAAAAAAAAACAAACAAACAAAAAAAAAAGAACCCAAATACATCTGAGGCCAAAAAGCAACATGACACATTTTCAAATGTGTCATAAATACAGTAATTAGATTGTTCTGTCGCAGCACCACTGGCTTTTATATTGCAAGCACAAAATTGCTAATCAGGTGTAATTGGTTATGGTTAGCAGGCCGCGTTAAGCCCCTCAATGTACAGTAAATATTACTTCATTTCAGATTGGTGGCATAAAACAAATCTTCCCAAGGTTGTAATGTTACATTGCTAATTACCTCCAAACGAAATAAAGATTTAGAGTAATTACATTTTTACCGCTCCGTTCTCTTATTTAGCATCAGCAGCGTGCGCTGACAGTCATAAGGGGACTTACAGCTGGGATTACCAAAGTAAATCAGAAAGCTTCTTAGCCCCAGGACCTACGACAGCCCTAGCACTCTGAAAATTGTTGTGTTCACTTGTGTGTGTGTGTGTGTGTGTGTGTGTGTGTGTGTACAAGAGAAAGAGAAAGAGAGAGAAAGAGGAATTGTTTGAGCTGCAGAGACACATGCTACGAACTCAGTAGGAAGGCTCTAAATTAGAGCAGCTGTTCTGTGGGATTGTTCTATTAATTCATCTCCTACTGATAGATGCCATCTAATGCCACAACAAAGAAACCACAAGCTGTTGTGTTTACAGTTTGTTAAATCAAGAGGTCTCCTCATGGCTTGCTCGACACAAATTCTCCAGGTCTGGTCTCCAATCTCGCTAATATCTCGTCTTATTGTTACTGCCTCTCTAATGCTGTCGTCCTCCTCGATTTCCCTTTTTCTTTTAGGGGAAAAAAAAGGAAAAAAAAGAATAGATACTGTTAGTGTCGTTCAAGCACAGTAAACAGAGAGGTGCACTGGTATAGTCACGACGTGACAATAT
>NW_019427521.1:0-1500 GCF_002814215.2 Seriola lalandi dorsalis
TTTTTTTTGGAGGAGCAGGATCCAGATCTGCCATGACGACACTCAACATTACTATTAGTATGATTATTTCCACTGTAACGATTAACAGCAGATATGATAACCCTGTTACCTATTGGTATAACTTCTTATTTTCACTGTTAGAATTAACAATCAACGGTGTATACTGCTGTCAGTGGTTTTCCTCACTCCTGTTGAACAGTGCTTGCTCTTTCTAGGAACTGTTGGGTTTCTCTCTAGAAATAAATAAGGTCTTGACCATACCTTGTAAAGTGCCATGAGATAATGTACATTATGATTTGGTGCTATGCAAATAGAATTGAATTGAATTCAATAGTAAAGCATCAAAAATTTCATTAAAAAATTATACTATAGTAAGTGTGACGGCCCCAGGGCCTCTATCAGGGCTTGTGTGTGTGTTTCGTTGTGTTCTGTGTTCATGTAGGTTCCTAGGTGGGTGGAGCTGGAGGCCATCGAGGAAGTGAAGGCAGTTGGCCACCGTCTTCCACCTAGATTATACAGGACTGCCCCATCCCGACACTAAGGAGGCTCCCTCTTTGCACCACATGATCTTATGTTGGAGTCTTGATTTTCTGTTTCTTTTGTTATCTTTGTAAGAACAACAAGAATGACTGTTAAATAAAATTCCTTTGTTTTCCATGTTTTCCTTATTAGCTATGGTCTCAGAGCTGGGCCATAACACAAGTCATACAAAAATACATCATAGTATATTAAGGCATAAAAGGTCATATAAACGTCATAGTATGGTGATTCATTAGACAAAAACGTTTGAGTATAGCATCGCAGAAAAATGCCAAAAACGTCATAGTATAGTATGGCATAAAATGTCAAAAAAATATCATAGTATATTGAGGAATGAAAGGTCATAAAAACGTCATAGTATGTGAAGGTATGAGACGAAATAATATAATGAGGCATAAAAATGCCACAAAACGTCAAAGTTATAGTATGGCATAAAATGTCAAAAAAATATCATAGTATATTAAGGCATGAAAGGTCATAAAAAGTTCTTAGCATGGCAAGGAATGAGAAAGTAATATAATGAGGTATAAAAATGCCAAAAAATGTTTAAGTATAGTATCGCAGAAAAATGCCAAAAACATCATAGTATAGTATGGCATAAAATGTCAAAAAAATATCATAGTATATTAAGGCATAAAAGGTCATTAAAACGTCATAATATGGTGAGTCATTAGACAAAATAATATAATTAGGCATAAAAATGCCAAAAAACGTTTATGTATAGTATCGCAGAAAAAGGCCAAAAACGTCATAGTATGGCATAAAATGTCAAAAAAATATCATAGTATATTAATGCATAAAAGGTCATAAAAACTTCTTAGTATGGCAAGGAATGAGACAAAGTAATATAATTAGGCATAAAAATGCCAAAAAACATCTAAGTATAGTTTTGCAGAAAAATGCCCAAGAATGTCATAGTATAGTATGGCATAAAATGTCAAAAAAATATCATAGTATATT
>NW_019427522.1:0-2277 GCF_002814215.2 Seriola lalandi dorsalis
CAAAACAAACTAGAAGTCTGATTACAAGTCACAGATTCATTTTCTAGTATTCATGTTTTCAATAATGTGATGTGTAAATGATCTTACTTTTCTCTCCGCTGTCTCCCCATCTCTCAAAATACTCAATGGTCTCTGCCTCAATGATTTTCACATGTTCTTTGAAATGAGCAATGTTCAGTCCGGTCTTCAACATCTTCTTTTGTTCCAGAAAGATCTGCAACATATTAAAGAAAGTGCATATTATAGCTGATTTAATACAACTGCAGTTCATTTTTTAGCAATCATTAACAAAGAAGAATTATAACTCTTCACTGTTTTCCCTCTTTCTTCGTTTTGTACTTATGTGTGTTTTGCTAATGAATTTGATCTGACAGTTTCGATAGACTCACGGGGTTTGGCACATCATACGCTACTCCTTTGCCAAACACTGGGGTGGTGAGTCTGGAGTAGACGTCCTCTGCGTTCAGGTCGTCATTCTTGCTGTTGAACATCAGTGTTGCTGCTTCGCTGCCCAGCAGGTAGGTGAAGGTTTTCCCCACCATGGTGAAACTGAACACAGGGCCGTACTGTGAGAGGACGGCAGAGATACAAGGGTTAAAATACTGCTTAGGGTTAGGACAAACAGTCAGTTTGAGTTGTGATTTAATTCCTCTCCTCTTTTTGCTTTTTTTCTTCTTATGAATTACAAGGCAACCTCCGCTTTTCTGGCAAGTAGTAATTTTTAGGCGTCATGAGCCAAAAAAAAAAAATGGTTAGGAACTACTGGTTTAAAAGTGGAAGTCAAAGTCAGTTCAAATTCATCTGTGATCTGTGTCTTTGCATGAGTGCAAACTTAAAGGGCTGCAACTGACAATTATTTTCTTTACTAATTATACATTTACTAACCTGTCTAGTATTTTCTTGATTAAATTAGTTCTAAAAACCCATTTGAAATTCAAACTGCTTGTTTTTTTCTGACCAACAGTCCAAAACCTAAAGATATTTAGTTTAATGTAATAGAAGACAGAAAAAAAACAGACAAAACTCACATTTGAAATGAATATTGTTCTTAAACAATTGATTCATAATCAAAATAGCTGCAGACAAACAGTTTCAATCCTACAACAAACTTACTTTTTCATAGGCATCTTCAAGGAATTCAATGGGACTTTTCCCAAATGCAATGGCATGACCCAGGAAGGGGATGCAGGAGGGTATGTAAGGTGGATATTTCTGCAAAGAGAAACAGTGGATAATGAATACAATAGTTGCATTTCAGCAACTATTTCTGATTTTTTTTTTCATGTTAACTTACCAGATCCTTGTCGGAGGACTGTCTGAGCAGCATTTTGGAAATATATCCCAGGGTGAGAGTGATGACAGAGGCTGCCAGCACTATGGAGGTCAGGTTGTCGTTCATTTTCCCAACAGTGTCCCCGAGCAGTTTACTGCTAATTTGATACAAGTGCATCGACATGTTATCTCCCTTGGCTGGATATATTACCCAACAAAGACAAGCGTTTCACTCCTCCACCAAAGCCTGGAAAAATATCCCTGTGTGCCAATTTGAAAACCCTCCTTTGTATCGCATTAAGTTATTATAAACTGTCAACTTCTCCGACCGTCCAACGGCTGATAACTGTCCCTTGGTCTGTCGTTCGTGTTGGGGGACAGTTGGTGATAATACCCCAGTATCTCTACCTGTCAACGCTTGTCCTGCCCCCGCCTGACCAAAGGAAGCTCCCTATTGGCTGTTGACGTCGTGTCTGTCAAGCAGCTGCCACTGTGATTGGCTGTCACTACCTGAACCGATGTCTTGCTATATGATGTCATCCCCGGCACGACGACCATCGATTTGTAAGGATTTTTGAGAAGACGTATCTTTTCAATGTGTTTTACTTTGCTTCAAACGTATTTCCTTCCCGTAAAACGCATTAACGAGCGTGGTTAAAAGTTCCACATATTTTCAGTACCCCAGAGATATGTAAATATACCTGAGAACCAAGACATTGATAATTTATTGGAGAGAAAATGAGCTAAGTTAGCTATCTGAAGTTTACTGCTAGTGTACTTGAGGCAAATCAGTGAGGACGTAACTTCTGCAAATTAGCATTAGTTGAGATGAATGCTAATACAATGGTTATGGTTATATTCTGTAATATACAATACTACTTTATCTACACAATATTGTATTTTTACCACTGGCAATGTTACAAGGTTTATAATGCAATGTAATATTTTTGTTAAGCATTCAAATTCAGCACATTTCAGTGCCATTACAAGACAAAATACTGAGTT
>NW_019427523.1:0-1011 GCF_002814215.2 Seriola lalandi dorsalis
GGATTAGGACATTTCAAGTTGGGTAAAAAACAAGATTGAGATCGACCACAATTACAGTAATGAAAAAAAAAAAAGCAAATAAAATACTCTTCCTGTTCCTGTTCTTGTGCCAAGACTATTTTCATTGCAGTGCTCAGTGGGATGCAGCAGTTTCGGCATGTGATAAACACTCAGTGTCCCTTGGCCGCATTACAGCAAAAAAAAAAAAGAGGTGTTTCTTATCTTGTAACAGTCTTATTCCAAAACGATTTCTCTGTTTTTAAAGATTCAATCATCATTGGGTCAAATATTTACTGAAGTTAGAAGAAACAAAAACCAAACCCAGAGAATGTTTTACCCCCCGTGGTTTCATCTGAAGTGAAATGAAGGCACCAAGCTGCTACAGCTCACTGTTTGTTCAGCAGCTCTGACTAACCACACACACACACACACACACACACAAACACTTTAAGTTCACATATACTGTGTTCACTTTCTTATTAAAAGTCAAGTTTGCTGTTGCAGCGTTTATGAAGACCAAAAAATGCTGCAGTATGGTCTTTGAATAAGGTTTTTTTTTTTACTTGAAGATAGACTCTCAGTAAATATGCAGCTCTGCTCTCACTCTGTTATATTCAGCATGAAGTCAGATAAAAACCACATCAGACTGCTACCAGCTATAATACTGTGTTTTGTTCTGTCTGTGACTTTGCATTCTTCATTATTTGTGTTTTCTTTGCTTGAATCTGTGCATGTTTTACAGCATTTGCTATTTCAAGTGTGTATGTATGTGTGTGTGTGTGTGTGCACGCACATGCAGACAGCAGAGATGAAAGAAACTTCAGTCTAGGACAAACATCACGCTGATTTGCAGTCTTCCACTCTGAATGGAGCCTTGTTGCCACTGTGATCAACTGTCTCCTAGTCAAATCAACTACGGAAAAAATGACGAGAGGCAGAGATTACAAATGAAACTCAAGTGCTTCTGTAACCTGTAGGTGTTTTTGAATATCTAAAAGGAAAGATAATTGC
>NW_019427524.1:0-2185 GCF_002814215.2 Seriola lalandi dorsalis
GCGCTGACTGACTGTGGCCCAAGATCTTATGTAGTGTGGGTTGATGACCAGATGAGCAGCAGCTGAGAGGCCCCGACTCCAGCACAGCAGTCTCCCATCTGTAATCAGATTTGAACACACAAGCAGGGAGCAGGGGCAGAGGGCATGACACTATTCATGCCTTACTATTCTATAACTTTTTAAGCCTTACTATAGTATGACTTTTATATCTTATTATACTATGACTTATTATTCCTTACTATACTATTACTTTTTATGTTTTACAATAGTATGACTTTTTATGCCTCACTATAATATAACATTTTTGTTACTTTTATGCTTCACTATACTATGACTTTTTATGACTTACTATAATATAACATTTTTGTTACTTTTATACCTTACTATACTATGAGATTTTTATGACTTTCTATGCCTTACTATAATATAACTTTTATATGACTTTTATAACTTACTATACTGTCTTATTATTCCTCACTATTCTATAACTTTTTATGTTTTACTATAGTATGACTTTTTATAACTTACTATAAAATAACATACTATACTGTACTATGAGCATTTTATGACTTTCTATGCCTTACTATACAATGAGGTGTTTATTGCCTTTTATACCTTACTATACTATCATGATTTTGTGACTTTAATACCTTACTATTATATGACTATTTTATGACTTCTTATACCTTACTATACTATAACGTTTTTTATGACTTTCTATGCCTTACTATAATATAACATTTTTGTTACTTTTATGCCTTACAATACTGTTAGTTTTTTATGACTTTCTATCAGAGGTGGAAAGTAACGAAATACATTTACTCACGTTACTGTATCGAATATTTTTTTTGTGTATTTTGTATTTTTTAAGTACAATTTAAAATCGGTATTTTGTATTTTACTTGAGTACGTTTTTACTCAAGTATTGTACTTAGTTACTTTATAAATCCTATCCGTTACTGAGTAAAAATAACAATTCAACCTATAGGGGAAAAATACGCACCAGAACCAACAGTGATTAACTTTACAAAACAACTAACTTTAAGTTGCTACTTAAACTGAACAAGAAGTTGTTGTTTTTGCACTTACATTTGTTACACTTGTTCTTTAATTAAAAACAAAATAGTTTTGGATTTCTGACCCCTTGTCCTATTTTTACTACCCTCACAAAGAAAGTAACTAAGTAACTTTTACTTTTACATTTCAAATGAACTACTTTTTACTTTTACTTGAGTACATTTTCAGATGAGTACTTTTACTTCTACTTGAGTAATATTTCATCAAAGTATTGGTACTTTTACTTGAATACAAAATTTCTGTACTTTTTCCACCTCTGCTTTCTATGCCTCATTATGCTATGAATTATTATGACTTACTATACTATAATGTTTTTATGACTTTTATACCTTACTAAACTATGAGTTTTTAATGAGTTTTTTTGCCTTACTACACTATGAGGTTTTTATTATCTATGCCTTAATGTACTATGACTTTTTATATCTTTCATGCCTTTCATGACTTTTTCATAACTTTTATGCATTAACATAGCATAATGTTTTTTGTCATTATACTGATATTTTTATATCTGTTCATGAATTGTAATACTGTGACGTTTTCATTCATTTTATGCCTTACTATACTGACATTTTTGTGACTTTTTATGCTTTACGATACTTACAATTTCATGCCTTTCTATTTCATTTATGACTTTTTATAGTTAATTTACTTCACTTTTCATACCTTACTGTTCTATAACGTTTTTATGACTTACTATAGTATGACTTTTTAATGATTTACTATATATTAACTTATTTTATGACTTACTTTACCATGACTTTTATTGCCTCGCTGTTTTTGTACCTCAACATACTTTTACATTTTCATGATTTACTGCACTATTACTTTTTTTTATGACTCAGTATACTGACTTTTTTTTCTTTACTATGACATTTTCATGATTTAAAATACTTAGTTTTTTATGCCTTACTATACTATGATGTTTCTATTGAAGCTGTGAAGAGACGCATTCCAAAATCTGAAGAATCTCAGAAGAAAAAAAAAACATGGACATGATTGAACGTGTAAATTTATTAAAATACAAAACTCTGCATGTGTGTGTGTGTGTGTGTGTGTGTGTGTCACAGCAGGGCACTCTTGGTGTACGACAGCAGACACAGCGATTGGT
>NW_019427525.1:0-1880 GCF_002814215.2 Seriola lalandi dorsalis
AATAACTCTGTCTAATTCATATCACCAGGTCCACCAAATTCACTACTATGGGAAATTGTGTCATGTCCAAGTTTCCACATCCACAGGTACTCAACTCCAATCTGGCAGCCAGATGCCAGTTAGAGTCCCACTGATTTAGTTGACCTCCCACCTATTACTAATTACAAAACTGAACAACTATTAACCTGCCATTCAAGGTTTAGAGAAAAAATAAACACAAACATAAACAGCAGTTCTGAACATGTCAGCATTACATAGTGGATGCCCCCCTACCTAACTGGCAACTTGCCACATGTACGGAAACAACATAATTCCAGACATAACATCCTGCTGACTGTTGAATTTTGTTGTTATTAGCTAGTAATATTATTTAATGAGCATCTTTATTGAAGAGCTACACATCTGGTTCAAAGACATAAACCAAAACACAACAGTACACAAGTTTTTTGTTGTTGATGTTTTGTTTTACCCGTGAACATCTGATTTAATATAAAACATTTGTCAATTACTAAGCACTTATTTCACCTACAGTAAATGGAAGTTCGTTGTTATTAGTGTTGCTGATTATTATTAACTGGTGGGATTGCTGTGCAAGCAACCCCACTATATGTTTTAGTACAGTTTTAGTCAGGAGTCAGTTCATTTCAGTTGATGCTGAGAAAACACACACACAGATTTTCAAAGGAAAACCTTTTACGACAGTCAGAGACAGACACATAAATACTGAGAGAGAGAGAGAGAGAGAGAGAGAGAGACAGAGAGAGAGAGAGAGAGAGAGATGGGCTTAACTTAAAGACAACATGCTCATACACAGGGCGGACAAAATAACATAGACATCTTCATGTAAATGCAGATACAATGCTTGTTTAGCTTGAGCTTTCTAACAGCCACCAACTCAGCAGCTATTCAGCTTTTACTTTTTAGCAGGACAAAATAGACAAAGGACGGCAGCAGCAGCATTCTCACTGCAGTTGCTCCAGAAACGTCTTAGTCTAGTTATACCTGTGCTCTTCCTCCTATTACGTCAAAATACAGTTATACTGTTTTTGGGCAATTTTGGGCAAATTCCATATTTTGTTGATGTTTGAAGTGAAAGGAAGTGAATACAACCCCTGTAGCAAACAGACATTAAAATGCATTTGATTTCTTGAAGAAAAAACCAACAGTAATTGTGGAATGTAGAAAAGTTTGGGCATCCTAGTAAATCGGTGCTTAGTAACCCCCCTTCTGGCAGATATACAGTAGCTTACAATGTTTGTAGCCAGATAAGAGTCTGTCTATTCTTAATTTAGGAATTTTCACCCATTCTTTATTCCACTCCATTTATTTATCTATGAGATATTTTTAAGCTGTCTTGCACACACCATATTTTTAAGATCTACCCACAGATTTCCAAGTCAGGGTTCTGTGAGGGCCACTCCAAATGCTTCAGCTTGCATTTCTTGAGGGAGTTCATGATGGATTTTGAAATATGCTTTGGATCATTGTCTTGTTGAAGAGGACAACAAACACAGCTTTGGTGATCTTGGCCAAAGAGCTCAGTTTTAACTTCATTTGTCCACAGCACTTGTTTCCAAAAGGACTTTGGCTCATCCAGATGTTGCTTTGCAGCCTTCAGATGTTGACTTTTGTGATGAGACTACAGGTAAGGTTTCTTTCTGATGACATCTTCCATGTAGACCCTGTTTGTGGACACTGCACAGTGGAATAGTGCACCACCTCTCCTGTGTCAGCTACACCTTTTTGCAATCATATGAGGGTTTTGCTTTGCCTTTCTGCAGCAGATGTGCAGTTCTATCTGAAAGTGTTGTAATCCACAGCTTGTCATTACTTCCACAGTCCCCCTTTACTGCCATTTCATAATGACAATGGCAGTGGAA
>NW_019427526.1:0-3042 GCF_002814215.2 Seriola lalandi dorsalis
TGAGATTATATTGTATGAGATTCTCAGGTTAGATATACAAATTCAACTGTGTACTACAATGTACACTTTGACTGAAAATGTGTGTATAGCAATCACACTATTATCCTGCTCACAAAATTCTGTGTAATTGGTTTGATGTTATGAGATTAAAGGTTATGTCAGGGAAAATGTTTTTATGTCTCTATATATCTATTACTCTCTCCATTGTTTTTGCATCTGGCTATCTTGCTAAGCTGGTTTCTATGTGTACCTGGCTCAGCAAAGTTGCGCAGCGGATCGTCGCTCATCACCCAACCATTGTGAGCCAGGAAGTGACAGATCTTGTCTGGCTGGTCCAGCAGGTGGATCTCCTGCTCCAGAGTCAGGTCCTGGTATGGGTAGGTGAAATACCTGAGACAGACAGATTAAAACAGTAAGATCCACCAACCCTAGCCCTCTTGTCACTATTGGAACCATCATGAACCATGCCCTGTTGTGTGATTCAGTTTTGCCATTTATACCTGGAACTACTCTGTATCTGCATCACACAAAACAACTCTTAAATTTCACAAGGGAGAAAAAGGCTTAGGTCCTGACATACTGCTTTAACTGAGACTACTGAAGTACAGTGCTTCTAAAAAGGCATTTTATTTTATTTTCAACTTCACTGTGGTCAACATTTACAGTTGCAATCAAAATGATTCGACCCCCACTGCAAATTAGGTTTATTGGCAAAATGTACAAACTAACAGCTGTTTCCAATAAACAAATCAAACAAGAACAATTTAAACAATACAACTAATATTACAAGTGGTTTCTCCAAATTCAACACAAAATGCTACTTTTAATGACTACTGCAGTCTCAAAATTATTCAACCCCTTCATGACAAGCATCTTTAGTACTTAGTAGAGCACCATTTTACTGTTATGACCTGCTGCAAACGTGATGGATAGCTAGACACCAGCTTCTGGCAGTGTTCCTGAGGAATCTTAGCCCATTCCTCATGGTTAAAGGCCTTCAGTTCACTAATATTCTTGGGTTTGCGTGCTGCAACCACCTTTTTCAAATCCCACCAGAGATTTTCAATGGGGTTCAAGTCAGGCGACTGTGATGGCCACTCCAGTATCTTCCAGCACTTCTTTGTGAAACCAAGCCTTGGTGGACTTTGAGGTATGCTTGGGATCATTGTCCTTTTGGAAGGTCCAATGATGCCCAAGCTTCAGCTTCCTCACCGATGGCATGACATTTTCTCCCAGGATTTCCTGATACTTGATTGAATCCATCTTTCCCTCCACACGCTGCAGGTTTCCAGTGCCAGAGGAAGCAAAGCAGCCCCAGAGCATGACTGAGCCACCGCCATGCTTCACTGTAGGCAGGGTGTTCTTTTCGTATGCTTCACTCTTCCTCCTCCAGACATACCACTGATCCATAGGCCTGAAAAGTTCCAGTTTTATTTCATCGCTCCACAGAACCGAATCCCAAAACCTCTTTGGCTTATTTATATAGTTTTGAGCAAATTGGAGCCGACTTTTCTTGTGCTTTTGGGTCAGTAGTGGTGTACATCTTGGAGTTCGGGCATGGAGCCCTTCAGTGTTTAGTATGCACCTTACTGTGGAAACTGACACCTCAGTGCCTGCTGCCACTAAGTCTTGTTGCAGGTCTTTTGCAGTCAGTTGAGGGTTTTTGACCACCTGCCACCTCAGGACTCTGGTGGCAGCCGTTGATAGCTTCCTCTTTCTGCCATGTCCAGGTAGTGTAGCCACTGTTCCTTTAACTTTAAACTTGCGAACTATGCTTCCAATTGTATCTCTAGGAACATTCAGTGCCTTTGCTATCTTTTTGTATCCTCTTCCTTGTTTGTGCAAGGCAATGATCTCTTCTCTGAACGTTTTGGACAATTCCTTTACTTAGCCATATTTCTAACATGCAATGAAATGTCACCGTCAACAGTCCAGGTGTTTGAGGTGTTTTATCTCAAGCACACCTGATGCAACTAATGAAGCTCATGATTGGTTGCATTAGGTGTGCTTGAGACCACACCTGATTTGCAAATGTGTGCTCTTATGACGAATTCTATCCAGGGGGTTGAATATTTTTGAGACTGCAGTAGTCATTGAAAGTAGGATTTAGTGTTGAATTTGGATAAAAATCCTTGTAATATTAGTTTTATTTAACTATTTAAACTGTTCTCCTGTAATTTGTTTATTGCAAACACCTGAAAATTTTTAAATTTTGCCAATAAACTTAAAATGCAATGGGGGTTGAATAATTTTGATTGCAACTGTATCGCTGACTGGAATGAATGGAATATAGTGAAATTTGACTCATTAAAGTTACAAAATGCAGCACCTGTTAAGGTTGATTTAAAAGGATGTACTGTAGGTACAGCTTGGAACAAGGCTACGTCAACAGTAACGCCAGAAACACTCTGTGGTGTGTGTGTGGCGGCTGCGGAACGTCTTGGTTTTAATTTCGGTGCCCATGTTAACGGGTTAGAGCAACACACTGCCTGTGTGAGATGTCTTACACGTTGTGGCTGTGTCTGTTGATTGACATCATACCAGCAGCATCATATAGAACGGACACAATCCACTATAGTTTCTATGTCTAGGCTGGATCTGAATATGACACAGACATGAAAAAATATAATTATTATATTCTTTAACCATTTAAGCAGCTGCAAGTTGAGACAGTGATACTTTAGCAATGTTTTCTGTCAAAAATAAATCTGAAATTAACTGAAATTAACCAGACTCCCAAATTAGGTATGAAAAATAATAAATCATGAAAAATTATTCTGTGCTTTCTGATGAATACTGTGGTAAAAAACAAGGTAGTGTTTAAAACTGCAGCTAAATGTCCATGAATTATGGTCGACAGTCAATTAATCCTACTGTTTATAGAGACCTGTAAACCTGTTGAACACATTCATCTTTATTATCTATCTTTCCAGACCTTAACCTCTCCTTTTCTTGTATCTGTGCCATTTTTTTTCTTTCTCTCCAAGTCCACCTCTTTAAATCCATTACCTGGTAACCAGAGGGTTCTTCCTGGTAACAGGA
>NW_019427528.1:0-849 GCF_002814215.2 Seriola lalandi dorsalis
CTGGTCTCAGACTTAAGACTTTTGTACCCCACTGTATGTGAAAAGAGGATATTTAAAGCCTTAAAGGTTTGCACAAAATCTGATATATTACCTAATGTGATGTCCCTTAAGTCAGTGTGGCTTGGAGCATGTGGCTAAATTAGCTGCTGCTAGAATAAAACGCTGATTCTGGAACCCATTTGTGGGTAGTTCAGGTGCCAGGAAACAGAATGTGTGGAATGAAAAAGGTGATATGTCTGATTCTGCTTATTAATTTGATCTTTTTTTTTTTCTTTTTGTCTATTGTGAGACTGACACTGTCATATATCAAATCAGAGGAGTACTCTTTTACTCGATTTACTCAGATTAAATGATTTCACTTTAACCAAACAAGAGTCCTCTCAGTAATGTAAGAGCTGTCATGATGCACGATGATAAATGGTGGCCGTTAAGCTATGTTTCACTATGTTGTGGATGGGTTCGGTGAATCAGGTACTACTTGCATTTACGTTTCAGCCTTTCAGTCGACTGACTTGAATTGTAATTGGTGAGAAGTTTTTGTGTCTTCCTCATGGTGACAAATGACTTCATTCAAGCAACAGAGGCCACTCTGTGTCTTAGTGTGAATTCTCAGTCGGTCTCCTATGAAATGCCGGGCTACTGTCAGCATGGCCAATAATCACTGTGCCTGACTGCTCAGTCCAACAGTTGTGTGTCCAGTTTATCTCATGCAAACCACATTTAAATTGGTCATAAATCTGGCAGTAAAATAAGATGTTAAGTAAATTGAACTGTTCTTCTCCAGTGAAATATAGTCAGTGAGAATTTACCATTATATCTGAATGAAGAGGACATTTTAAAAGTGGGGAT
>NW_019427529.1:0-1680 GCF_002814215.2 Seriola lalandi dorsalis
GTGTGTGTGTGTGTGTGTGTAGGACAAAATAGGGTTTGAAATCTTTAAAATATAATTGTGTGCCTTGCTCTACTGTTACTACTTCTACCTTTTTTTTGTTAATTAAAACCACTGCTTTCCCAGTTAGGTGATGAAAACATGCAACAACAAAAAGAAAAAGAAACAAACAAAAACAGTTTCATGCAAGGTTCATGTTGAGCTTGTGTATATATGAAAAGGTGTAAAACCTTGGTGTAAAATGCAAAGGGAGGAATGCTTGGTGTTTGTGTTTATTTATGTATGTGACCTGTGATGTGAAATATCTTTATTATTAGTATTGGCCATAAAGAGCTTGACTGCATGGTTCCTGCTAACTACAATGTAAAACCAACTGTTGACAAATAAACTTAATTTATTGGAAAAACAAAATTTGGACAAGTGTGATTTGTGCTTCTGTTGTTTTGATTCAATTTTCTTCAGTAAATGCAAAGTTCAGAATGATTCTATAACCATTATGTACAATTCAACAAATTTTTATGGATTATATCCGCTCAATATGTAACAAGGAAGAAATACACTAAAATCTACAGAAAACAATGACTTAAAATATAAAATAAAATATAAATACAAATGCTTGTAAATCAACATGTATAATGATGGTGTGAAATGGACGTCATGACTATACTAAGGCATGAAAACTCATAAATATGTCATAATATAGTAAGGCATAAAACGTGATAAAAACGACATAGTATAGGAAGGCATAAAATGTCATAAAAACCTCATAATATACTTAGTCATGAAAAGTCATAAAACTGTCATAGCATAATAAGGCATGAAAACTCATAAATACGTCATAGTATAGTAAGGCATAAAAACGTCATAGTATAGTAAGGCATAAAATGTCATAAAAACGTCACAAAAACGTCATAGTGTAGTAAGGCATAAAATGTCATAAAAACGTCATAAAAACGTCATAGTATAGTAAGGCATAAAATGTCATAAAAATGTCAAAGTATAGTAAGACATGGAAGCTCATAAATACGTCATAGTATAGTAAGTCATAAAAACGTCATAAAAACGTCATAGTATAGTAAGTCATAAAAACGTCATAAAAACGTCATAGTATAGTGAGGCATAAAATGTCATAAAAACGTCATAAAAAACGACATAGTATAGTAAGGCATAAAAACGTCATAAAAACGACATAGTATAGTAAGTCATAAAAACGTCATAAAAACGACATAGTATAGGAAGGCATAAAAACGTCACAAAAACGACATAGTATAGTAAGGCATGAAAACTCATAAATACGTCATAGTATAGTAAGGCATAAAATGTCATAAAAACGTCATAGTATAGTGAGTCATGAAAACTCATAAATACGACATAGTATAGTAAGGCATAAAAAGTTCATAGTATAGTAAGTCATAAAAACGTCACAAAAACTACATAGTATAGTAAGGCATGAAAACTCATAAATACGTCATAGTATAGTAAGGCATAAAATGTCATAAAAACGTCATAGTATAGTAAGGCATAAAATGTCATAAAAACGTCATAGTATAGTAAGGCATAAAATGTCATAAAAACGTCATAGTATAGTAAGTCATAAAAAGTCATATAAATGTTATAGTATAGTAAGGCATAAAAAGTTCATAGTATAGTAAGTCAAAAAACGTCATAAAAATGTCATAGTAT
>NW_019427530.1:0-1521 GCF_002814215.2 Seriola lalandi dorsalis
GTAAATTGAGCTAGCTGGCAGTTTGCTCTCTTTCTGTTTTGGCTTTGTGTTGACTAGATAACAAGCCTTAACAGGACGACTAGTCACGTAGCATTAGCGTTTCATGCCCAACTCGAAATTCTGGGCTCTACCGAAAATGATCGTCCTGCCCTGTCCTATTTTATTAAGATGAGCCCATTGTGGAGTTTCCCTCTTTATATTTATCTCCCCAGCTGATTGGCTGGTGCGTGGAGGTGGCTGCTAGACATTTCACCTCACTAGTGACAGTAAATTCCCATTTGTAAATTTGTGGTTAAACTGCCAGGTCACGTTATTTTAATGTCAACAAATCTACCTAAAAGTGACAAGTGAGTATGCTATTTTTAGG
Organism: Seriola lalandi dorsalis; assembly: GCF_002814215.2. Lineage (NCBI taxonomy): Eukaryota > Metazoa > Chordata > Actinopteri > Carangiformes > Carangidae > Seriola > Seriola lalandi. Next base: position 368 of record NW_019427530.1, read on the forward strand.
TGCAGAAGTCCAAGCATCCACTAGATGTCACCCTTAGGTATGTTATGGAATAACTATACTTAGAGCTCACCTGTTGTCCCTTTATTTTTTAAGAGTGTCCTATGAAGATGTCTTCATTAGTGGCCTATGAGGATTCAGAGTCAGAGGATGAATTTCTGGATCAAACGAAGGAGGGAACATCAGCTTCTGTCCAAACTGGATCTTATGAACAAAACCAAGAAGTTGTGATGTGTAATAACTCAGATGTACCAGCCAAGCCTCGAAGTTTTACCCATGACCCTGAGGGGACGGTGTTGGAATATCATGGGAATATCTCAGAAAGAACCATTTCCTGTTTGCAGCTGTTGTCACCATGGCTACAGCAGGTGTAAGGCTGCAGTATTTTAAGTTGATAACACAAAATGCCATTTTAGTTTCAGTTACCGATAGTTATTTAAGAAGCAGATTACCCCAATGAGTCATAAGATAGGATCCACTCAGCGTGTCTTTAAGTGGCCGGTGAAATTAAGGGGGACGCAAATAAACAAGTGCTTAGTTTCCACCATGCACAGGTCTCGCATTGTGCAGGATTATTGCAATTGCGTGTGGATTGAATGGTGGTGTTATTGTGCATAATCATTAATGCTGTCATTCATAGAGAGCAGCCTGGAGACAGAGCTTAAACAACATGCCACTTTGTCAGACTTGTTATGTAAAAGTCTGTGTTTAGTTGAGAGCTTTTGTGACTATAGATGCTGTCATCAATTGCTGTTTAATAGATTTCCATGTTACCTTGAGATGGCAGTCTTTCACTAAGCCTAATATTTTACAGAGAATTTATATAGCCTGTTGCACAGTGAATGGAAATATTCTTAATAGATTCATCGCTACAATATTTAGCTTTTTAGCTTTTACACTTCCAGGACTGACCGAACCAGGTATTTCCAAACACAACTTACCTGTTAAATATAGGAGTAAATCTGCTCTAAAACACCCAGGATCTGATATTAGTATTGAAAGTATGGATAGCACAATTGGGAGCCAGTTGTCATGTTCTTAGTAAAGTAACTATTAATGTCATTGGAATCATATCAGACAAATGTTTCCTTTTCGTACAGAGTGGAAAGTGGTGCTTCTGGCAGGAGGTCTGTCAGGGATGTGTGGCTGGTGTGTTA
>NW_019427531.1:0-2194 GCF_002814215.2 Seriola lalandi dorsalis
TCACACTCTGAACATAGGAAGAGTGTGCATGATAAAGAGTAAGTTTTGTTTTGCCCTCTTGATCTAACTTGAAGAATCTTAATAAATAGAATATATTTCTGAGAAACTTTAGATTCTCACAGCCGGAAGTCCAATATTTCATATATATATATATATATATATATTTCATTTGTGTAGCTACACATTGTTTGAGGTTTGTATGAGGTCAGCGGGTGAGCACTGTCTGCTGCCTCAGCCTGGGCACTTGTTGTTTCTGATTTTTTTTTTTTTTCAAATCTCGCTGTGAATAAACTAAAGGTCATCACATTAAATGTAAAAATAAAAAAAGTACATACTGCACAGTCAGTTTTGGCAGCACCCAAGCATGTGTTGCCAAAACAGTGTTGGTGAGTCTGACAGTTTGTTTTGCTCCAGAGTTACATATCTTGAAAAACTGCTATGAAATTTGGTTAGGATATTTTGTGTCCTCAGAGCCCGACTCCTCTGATCCTCTGACATTGGTGCAGTGCAACAATCTTTCATCAGCACTTTGGTCAATGGTAAAGTATCTTAAATATGAATGGATCCAAGCTGTTTATTACTTGACCCTTTCTCAAGTACATCCATGAGGTCAATGGTTATGGTTATGCATAAGAAATATAAGCTAATGGCATGTTGTCATTAAATATACTGACAATATTAAGCGCTGCAGGGATGAGGTATTCTTGTAGGCCGAGCTAGAAGTTAGCATCACCCCGGCTTCCTTTACAGAAAGCCAATGGGATTTTGACATTGGCTTTTGGATAGTTTGATTTGGTGCTTACCTCCTCTACAAAAGTCTTTCATCTTAGACAGTTAGTTATAGTTTGCAGGAGTGCGAATTTTAACACAACGAGGCTGGCGGTGTGGACTGGTGAGTATTCGTTTAGAGTGATGATGTTTAGCCATTTGTCCATGTACAGTGTACCATAATTTAAGAAGCAGATTCATACAGTATTTACTGAGTACATTGATGCTAATAATCCCAAGGTGTCTCCTCTAGTACTTCCTCAAAGAGAAATAAGAATGTAAAAATTGTCTGTATATCTTTTGCTAATTTTTTCTTAACACTTATGAAAAAATGAAACCAAAGGGTTGAGATAAAATAAAAGCAAGCTACAATAAGAACATTAAGAGATCAGCATTGCCCTGTGTGTCAATTTGATTGATGTCGCTTTAACATCTGCACTCACTTGTCATTACTTTTTATGTGAGGGTAAGCACTGGGGCCACTGTTGACCCCTGGTGCTGAGGTCTACTGTTCACACATGCTTTATTGCTCAAAGCTGCCGTTGTAATTTATGTTGTCAATTTACACTTTGATCATACACAACTCTGAAGTCCAACAGTCTCCATCAAGAAAAGCACCTGGAAGCATCACTTTGCTATGGTTACAAAAATATATATTCCAGTAGATCATCAACACTGAACTTGTGCAATTGAAATATTTTAGGTAATGAATGGGACGCATTTTATAATAAGACGTAATGAGAAAGATTTCATCATTGGGTGTCAGCTTTTTGGCCTCCACACCTCTCTCCACACCACCCCCCAATTTCAGGACAGATTCTGACACCTCGGCTGGTGGTGCCACTGATTTACGCTCTTGTTGAGGGATGTGAGCAGAGTTCCTTTTACCAACAATTCTGAATCACAGGGGCTTTTCATGTGTTCCTTTCATCTTTGCTGCAGAGCAAAATGTATTCCATTAGATTACCACGATTTCCATTTGATTACCATTAGATCACTGCGCAGCCTATTGCAGTCTTTTTCAAACACGGTCTATAGGGTATGGTATGGCAGTTTCTGCTGACTGTGGGTGGTACGTTTTAACAGCACAAAATCTGTTGTGCCTGGGTATGAATAAGCGCACCTCAGCTATTTATGAGATTTAAAAAAATTATATACACACACACACACACACACACACACACACACGACAATAGATACAGGATGAAGAATTTAAGAAAGTATTGCCAGTCTATTGGCCAAATTCTGTAAAATCTTGAAAAATGTCTGACTAATAAATGGGGAGGGGGCATTGTTACTATTATTATTAGTAGTAGTATTAGTATTAGTATTACTATTATTATTTTTCTATGGACATTCCCCTTGACTAGGACAAAAACTACAACACCATAATTACTCAAAATAATAAACACTTCTGAATTTAAGA
>NW_019427532.1:0-2304 GCF_002814215.2 Seriola lalandi dorsalis
ATCTCTTCTGTAATAAAATGTTGACTGGTTATAGAGATACTGTGTAGGTAAATAAAGTATCAATATCACACCTTGAAATGTGCTGATTAAAACATGCAGCTGAGTGAGAGAAAAATTTAAAGTTAAAATTGAAAACCATCTTCTGTTTTTGATGTAAGTTTATAGAAGAAATCAGGCAAAACATAAATAAGTCTGACAGACTGGTGGAAATATCAGTACAAAGGTACCTGAGGTTACTTGGCCAGTCTGAGGTTACAGGAGAAAATAACTTCTTAGTTTCTTAGTGCGAGGACCAGTTGACCGAATAGTGTGAGTATCTGTGACTTTAGAAGATGCAGGAAGGTTCTTGGTATAAAAAAGTGTTTTTGGCACATGTCAGCTGTGAGAGGAGTAAAGATTAATGAGGAGAGTGGACATCTCTTCTAAATTGAATTTTGCTTTTTCTCCAGGGCAAAAGGGAACCTTGTACATTGCAGGCGCATGCCTCAGTGAACTGAAGTGTAGCAGTCTTTACAGTATCTTGCTTGTTTAGCTCAAGCTGTCAAATAAATGTAGTGGAGTAGAAAGTACAATATTTCCAGTGAACACTCATTCATATTCACGTAAAGTACAGGTACCTCAAAATTGTATAATAATTGTACAGTACTTGGAATAAATATAATTAATTACTTTCCACCACTTTTAACCCTCCTCTTGTGTTCGTTTCCTGTTACCTTCCCTTATGTTCACGGGTCAGTTTTGACCCGTGTTTTAAATCGTCTCTAAAATACGCTAAAAACCATTTTCTCTCATCCAATTTTTTTTCTCATCTCTTGATTACCTTGTTAGGCTTTCTGATCCATGAAAATATTGGTTTTAATATTTTTGGTGTGGGCCTCTTTTTGTCAGTATACCCCTCGATTTCTATTTTAAAAAAAATGGTAAAATGAACCTCAAGGAATCATATACATAAACAAAGATTGTTGTGTTATCTGACTATTACTGGGGGGGTATTAGAACACATGTCTTGAATAAATTTTTTATTAAATAAATGTTTTATTTATTTTTCACTTTAATTTTATTAACTATTGTAACATCTATGGTGTTACGGGTCAATTTCGACCCATATATATTTTCCTCGAGAAAAAGAAAAAACAGCCTTTTTTTCAGAAGTTTCCTCTTGAGAAGTTGTTGTCCAAGGTCATAGCTGGTAAAAAAAATTGTCACAAGTGATATTGTGACCCTGCAATCCAGTAGTCATATGGAGGACCACACGTTTTCCTTGGTTTTTATCAGGGATGCCACTTGCAGCTTTGCCTGTGTAAATCTGTAGGTTCCAGGCATGGCTGGTTCTTGCATCACAGGCTGCCCAGATTTTTATGCCGTACTTCCCTGGCTTACTGGGCATGTATTGCCGGAAGGGGCATTTTCCTCGGAAAGGGACAAGACGTTCATCCACTGTCACCTCTGGCCCAGGGTTGAACATCAGTGGAAGTGGATCAAGTATTCCTCATCAATGTTGTTCCACTTTTCGCCATGGACTTTTTTTCCTTCAATGTTTGTCATAGAAATGATGATTCTTTTTATAGTCAATGGCATAAATAGTTCAAAACAGGTCTTGATGTCACTGACTCTCGTCACAGCAAACCTTGTGATTCCAGGGGTCATTTTGATGACATTTGGAGCAGCTGCCCTGCCATGCACATCATGAGGTAGTGAGCTCCAAAAGATCTCACCATTTTTGGACTTGAATCTTTCCGCTGGAGCAGTTTCACCACCAGTAACCTCCTCATCAGACTCATCAGATGTGTCTGTATCTTCTGGATGATACTCCACATCCTCTTCCACCTCAGAAACCAGCTCATCTGCATCGCTGTGCTGCTCGGGGTCTTCTCCCTCATTATCATCAAAGATACTGTCAAGAACTTGGCTCAGTGTAAATCTTCTTCTCATCATTGTGCAAATTGCAGGTGTATGCTCTGTAAATCACTCCAACTCTCTACTGACGTGGCCTTACATGCCTGGAGGTCTTTGTTTGTTTTTCTGCAGGGTCCTGAAGCACAGATTATTGGGACAGTTGCTGGTTGTCAGTGTGATGACTGACAGTGCACTTATGCTTTCAGTTTTGGCTTTATTATTGCTTTATGCTCTTATTTTTATATCTGGGTCGAAACCGACCCGAACAACACAAAGGTCATAATTTCAACCAGAGCATTTTAAAATTTAGTGAAAAAAAAAAAAGTATTTTATTTTGTTGAGGGAGAGGATTCTGACAAAGTCAAGAAGCCCTGAGGCAATAAACATAATTATGTGGTACTTTTATGC
>NW_019427533.1:0-2131 GCF_002814215.2 Seriola lalandi dorsalis
GAGTCTCTCATACCGACACCAGACAGGCATTCTGGTGTTTCACCATTACAACTTCCAACGTGTCACTTTTTTGGGGGCTGTTTTTCCAGGTTTTGCCTCCTTTTTTCCACAGTTGTGTCAACAGTTTGTGTTTGTCTCGTTCCTGTTACAACATGACGGTTTCCCTCATGCTCAAAGTCAGCTCCATAAAGAAATGGTTTTCTCAGTTTGGTGTGGAAGAACTCATCTGGTTTGCACGGAGCCCTGTCTTCAACACCATTGGGATGAACTGGACCACTGATTGTGAACTTGACTTTATGACCCATCATCGATGTCTGACCTCACCGATGCTCTCCCTGCAGTAGGTTCAACATCTGGAGTGGTTAGAGCAGCAGCACGTTAATGTCCATGTTGCAGCCGTCATGTGTCTGTAATGTCCAGGTTTTCATGTACATCGGCGATAGTGTTCACATCTTCTGTAAAACCTATTGAAGAGCAAATGGTAGATTAGCGTTAGCGAGCTGAACACCTGGGAAATATGACGTGGTTGAATAACGTTTTTCCGACCGTCCCAAGTTAACAAGGATCCGCCAGATGCTCTATAAATCAGTTACTGACCCACAATGGATTCAGGATACCAAGGCCCAGAAAAGAAGCTGAAGTTCTGTCCTCAAATATGGGCAAAAAAATGCCTTCATCTTTTAAAGCCACAAGGATGAAACGGGCCTCATTGGACCATTATTACAAATCTTTCCAAAAAACGTGGACATTCAAGGTCCAATTACAGAGTTTTCTTCTGGTCATGGTCACTGACCTCTGACCTCTTTGTACAGTATGTGTTTCTAAAGAACTGAAAAAAACAGGAAAAATACCTATTTCCTAATTGCTCTCAGCAGTTTAAAATACAACCATGTTCACCGTATCTTTCATTTTAATCCCACAGTTCTCTTCTTTCCCTCTTCTCCTGCCCCTAACTGTCTAATCACCACTTCAGATCTTCTATGATTTAAACGGAAATTCAGCTTCCACATAATCCTTATATAATTATGCTGCATACGTTCCTTCCCCACCTCAGGGAATGGCTCTGCGTTAATGGCAACATCGCCGTCGTTTCTAATGTTCTTCCCGCAACTTAATGAGCAGAAGCTTCAGTCAGATCTGAGGTGGGAAGTCTGTTCTTTGATGGAGGAGAAGCTGGAAGTGTGAGGTTAAACAGGAAGGTTTAATATTCAAAATCTTGGTTCAACTCGTAAAATCTGGCTATAGCTACAATGATGAGAGATTTATTTATTTTTTTTTTTAATGTTGTTTGAAGTTTTTTCATTTTTTTTGAGTTTTATTTCAGGATGTTTCCTGGTCTTTCCATTTGCGTACTTCCTTACTCGCACTTGCTGTTTTGAGTGTCGCCATCTTGGCTACGTAGCAGAAGGGGATGGACCTGCAACGTATCTTTGTATGGCAGAGTAGTTTCAATGTTGCATAACACAGGCGGCATGCACCCCAAGGTAAAACATTTAGGCAGATGTTTCCGTGGGTAGCCATCGCAGTCATGTGTTGCGATCGTCCTTTCTTGTGAGTGCACAACGGGACGTTTTTTTCTTATATCTTCTTTAAAAACGTTAATGTCTCCTAGCAACCACAGCTGTAAATGACAGGATGCAATGCACACTACTGACTGTTGAGGGCAAAGCTAATCTTGTTTGTTTCTGTCTACTTGGCTACACAACAGGAGGGATAGCTAAAAAATGGACCTTCCAGAACAACAGCATTGTTATTAACATCGGCTATAATCAAAATCACTGCTCTTGTGGTTTGAAAATTACAACATTTCAAATCACTCAGTTTGTTAAAAATGTGATTTTTCATTTCAAATATTCACAATATTCAACTCCTCAAACTAAATAAGAGCATGTGTCACGTGGTTACATTGTTAGCTTTAGGTGCAAAAATGTCTTGGTTATGGAAAGTCATGGTTGAATTAAAACAGTGTTGACTTGGTAGGGAACTGATGCTAACAGTTGTGTAACATGTCAAAGTTGTGTGGAAACATTGAACTTGACTTTTTGTGGTGCTAATGACTTCAGAAGACTTGTTCTGGACAGACAGTCATGAGTCACGCGGCACCAGTGGTCCATGTCGGCATAAAGGTAGT
>NW_019427534.1:0-1732 GCF_002814215.2 Seriola lalandi dorsalis
GCCCCCCCCCCCCCAAGACATGGTTCTTGTAGCCTTCGTTTAACATTCAAAGACTTATCTCTGACCATAAATTTGTTTCTATGTTTCCATTTGCAACTATATTCTTCTCTCATACGTCTCTGGTTTTCCATCTACAACTTAAGAATTGTGTGTTGTCAGACAACCAGAGGTGGATGTGTGATGGTGGAGCTGGTCATGAGTCAAAAATGCTACATGTTGACATTATAGTATTATATCCATTAAATTTAGGTTTAATTACCTTGAAGGCTGAGAGGAGGCATGTATGTTTAGCTGTTAGACTTCTGTATTATTAAGTTGGATGTAGTGAGTTGCAAGAATCATGAACCCAATGTTTCCATGTGTCACCTATAAGGGGATATATAATTATCACATATATACATCCTCTGGATAATTGCAGATATACATTTATAACATAAATGAAATACCTATAGTAAAATTTATACATATATTAAAAATATCTATATGATTAATTTTTATATAACATATTTGTTGAGGGTGTATATTTAATTTATAAATGCAAATGTATTAAAACAAATAACTTTTAATATAAATTTAAAAAGCTTTAAATGTTTTTCTTATTAATTTTACACATTCAAGCTTTTGTATTTACTGTATATATAAACATTGATAGGCTTTGCAATGGATATATGTATACAACATTGTTTACAATATAAGCATACATACATAAACATATATATTTGTACATGCCAGACATTTATATACATATATCAATATATGAAATTATTCCAATTTTTAACAGGTTTGATATATCATTTTTTAGATATATGTAGATATGGTTCATGTATGGAAATGTATTATATGTGCATATATTACATTTGCATATGGGTATGATAAGATGATGATGAACCCTAACCCTGAGTAACTGTCTAGACTAACTGTTTCCCCCTTTCTCCCAGTCTTCATGTTAAGCTAATCATCTCAGTGACAGCTCTAATCCATAGCATTTTCAAGGGCCTTTGACGAGCTCTGGGCCCGGGTTCGAGTCCGACCCGTGGCCCTTTGCTGGATGTCATCCTCCCTCTCTCGCTCTCTCTCTCTCACTCTCTCACTGCAGCTATTATAAAGGAATAAAAAGCCCAAAACAAAACAATCTTGTGTTTTGTGAGTCCATCATGCAGCTGATGTATTTGACCTGACTCAGCCATGACACATCCTGACTCATGCCATTACAAGAGGCTATTGAGACCGCACACACCTCTCCCTGCAGCCCATCATAACACTATTCCCCCATCTTTTGTCTTTTTTTATTACATTCCTGCTCTGTTCAGTATTTGCCTTTCATGTTATTTTTCTGACCAAAACAGACGTTCCCCTTCCAGTGTTCACCTCTGATTCCATCTCACACACGTCAAACCGTCTAACCAGGTGGTTCAATACATCAGCTCCCATCTGCCGTCACTCCGCACCTCACCGCATCTAATGTTGCTGTCTGGTTGCCATGAAAACCAGCATGGCAGGTTCCCGTTTGGCCCCCGCTCGCCGAAACGGGGGCCCTATGCAGTATGTTCCTGCGACGGCCAGGAGCCGGTGGTTTGTTATGGCGTGTCGCCACCCTCGGCGAACCACACGGCCTCTTGTTTGTTTGAACAAGGCCCCCGATGCCCGGCTGTTCTCTCACTGTGGCAGAGAAAAATGAAATGTAAAAAGCTGTCAAAGCTCAGCTGTCACAAGGAGCAAATGGGGGGGGGGG
>NW_019427535.1:0-1415 GCF_002814215.2 Seriola lalandi dorsalis
GCTTCAGTGTTCAGTACTGTAGTGACAATATCAGGCTGAACGTGTTGATGGACGGAAGAATTTAAATGTTGGATATTATATGACAGGAGCTCTAAGACAGTGAGACAGTAAGCCATGTAAGGCTCCATCTTTGTGTTGTCATACCAGAACAATGAGTAATTACTGTGAGCGTAGTGTCTATTACCACACCTCAGATTTGTGTAATATCCTTGGATTAGTAATAAAAACAGAAGGCACAAAGGATTGTGCAGGATTACATCAAAATGGAACATCGTCATCTGCAGAGACTGCTAGCATCCAGTGCTATGCAAACTGGCCAAGGATCTGAATCTGGCCTCAGATCTGTGTAACAAAGCAGGTCGATCAACTTCTGTGCTCATTGACCCCGGGGTAAAGAAATACCATTTATAGAACTGGCACAGGAGGAAGAGACTTAAAGCTTTTATTAAAGAGACAACAACAATCGTTCAGACCATTCTGTGACACTGTCTGTGTTTCAGCTTTGCCTTACTTTCAATACTGAATACATACTGAGTCAACAAGGCTTATCCCCTCTAATGGGTTTTACACATGCAGTGGTGTGTGGCAGCTGAGGAACGTCTTGGTTTTCGTTTCAGCACCCATGTTAACGGATTAGATCAGACACATTGCCTGCGTGACACCTCACGGCCACAGATAAACCTTTTTGGCTTTAAATAAGGCTTATTCAAGGTTCGAGGATGTTTGTGGTACTTTTACTTAGAAACTAGGATCACCTCCTGGTGGTCGTCTGCCTCCTCCACTCAGACTAGTTTCAGGTCACATCCCTGTTTATCCACAGTCAGAGAAAATATCAACCATTTGTGTGAAACTTTGTCATAATTGTGTGAAGTCTTGAGTAATGGCTAAAAATGCAGTCACACTGACCTTGACCACCAAAATCGACTCAGTTCATCCTTGAGTCCCAGTGAATGTTTTATCAAAGCATTAATGAGATATTGTGTCTAAGAGGATGGATCGGTACCTATGGATGTACCTCTGGCTCTGGCTGGCTCTGGCGTGACTTTAATACAAAATATGACAACTAGCTTGCAAACTATTATTTGTACTGGAAGTTGTCCAGTTCAGCCTCATAATTGTTAATCATCAATGACAGGTTTACACTCTCCACTATCATCACATCTGACTAATCATCATTTCAGAAACATTCACACAACTATTTTATAGCTTCAGCTCATGGTCCTCTAATGGTTTAGCCTGTTGTTCCACAGCAGCAGTCATAATGGACTCCATATTAATGATAATAAGTTTAATATGTTTGTTACTGTTAATGTGTTTTACATTGTACATTTAATATTCAATGAAGTATGTCATGATTTCAAATATATATATATATATATATATATATATATATACTGTATATATATATATATATA
>NW_019427537.1:0-1395 GCF_002814215.2 Seriola lalandi dorsalis
TTTGTCTCTGTTATCTACAGCACTCAGTTTATCTTTCACAATGCTGTCAATGGCCAGAATATTCTCGTACTGTACCTTGATTAAATTCATGGCCTCGCTGGCCTTCTTGCCCAGTAAAGGCATTCCTCCATTTTGGTCCACAACTTGAAACTCCAGCCTGTATAGTTTATTATTTCTGGGGTTTCTGACTTTGACTTTGCATTTGCCCAGTGGACTCATCCTGGTTTTGTTGTACATCACAAGCACTTTTTCTGTGTGCTCCAGCTGTGTATCAGGGTTTATGAGATGTATGGGGAGGACGTTGCAGGTCGCTCCACAGTCTATCTGGAAATTAACCAGCGTTTTGTCAATCATCATTCCTGCAAAGAGGTGTTGCCCACGACTGTGGCTCTCCCCGACTTGGTTTACAGTCTCCTTATTCCCATTCACTTCTGTTATTGTCATAATGTCCTCACATGTGTCACTGTCTCGCTCTGAGATGGCATGCACTCGTTTATATTTTCTGCTGTCCTCTGATCTTGATTTGCATTGTGCTGCAATGTTCTGTTCTTTTCAGTCTGTTTCAGTGCATGAACTTCTTCTACTGTCTGTCCTTGCAGTGTTTTGCTGTTTTCTCTTGACAGCTCTGCAGCTCTGCATATCTGCAGACATTTATTCAGTGTCAGATTTTCTTCTCTGAGTAGTCTCTCCTTCATTGTAGAGCTATTTGTGCCACACATTATCCTATCTCTGATCAATGAGTCTCTGATGTCTCCAAAATTACAGCTTCTGGCCAGCATTTTCAAGTCAGTGACATATCTGTCAATATTTCCCTCTAATCCTTGGTTGTGCATGAAGAATTTGTACCTCTCAACAGTCTTATTCACTTTTGGATTACAATGTCCATCAAACAGCGCCATCATTTCACTCACTTTCTTCCTCACAGACATGCCGTCGCTCAATGTCTCAAGTAGCTCTCTCCCACTCTCTCCGATGAGATAGTAGAATAGCTTAGCTTTCGTGCTTTCCTCCGCATCAGGCATGGTGAGGTCCATATAAAGCGTAAACTCCTCCTTCCAACTCTTCCATGTCTTCGCTATGTTGTTGGAGTCTAAAACAAGCATTGCTGGAGGTTTCAGCCCATTAGTGATGGGAAGTTTGGCTCTTTTCCGAGAGCCGGCTCTTTTGACTTGGCTCCCAAAGAAGAGCCGGCTCTTTCGACTCCCGAACGGCTCTTTATTTAGGATCTTTTGTAGCCTATATTTTACCTTAACTTTGCAAAAAAATCATGGTTTATGTGTTGAAAACCCTTTTGCTTTCAGTGTTTTTATGAGAGACCTTATAATTGCCTAATTCTGTGCATTTATTCTGTGACAAAACCACTCTTACATTTGTTTATTTCAATTAAACTTTTTT
>NW_019427538.1:0-1456 GCF_002814215.2 Seriola lalandi dorsalis
CTCCTCCTCCTCCTCCTCAGAGACGAGCACAGACTCAACAGGTGAGAATATTTACACAGTCGACACCTGTTTAACTAGAGTCGGACTGGTATGAACCATAACATACACTCAGAACATACATGTTCAGTGTTCAGAACATACATGAATAGTTTGTTCATTAGTTTACCTAACTAACACTGTCAACGCTTCCTGTGGTTGTTTCACAATAAAGGTATACCACTGCCTTCAGGTGCAGGAAGTGATGTCAGTATTATTGTGATGTCACCTGCAAATTACATCTTATTACATCACACATATATGAGACATGCAACATCTCATCTTCTGATTGGTTTACAGCTGACAGCCGAGCCCCACCCATCTCAGAGAGCAGCAGTGATGGACAGGTTAAAGACCCAATCAAAGCAGAGCTCCAAAGTGATAACACTTCACTTCCTGAACAGTGAGTCTGTATGAGTTTCAGGTTTCAAGTTTCAGGTTTCAGAGTTTCAGGTTTCAGAGTTTCAGAGCTTCAAGTTTCATATTTCACGTTTCAGGTTCCAGAGTGTCAAAGTTTCAGAGTCTCTGTTTCAGGTTTCAATTTTCAGAGTTTCAGAATTTCAGAGTTTCAGGTTTCAGAGCTTCAAGTTTCACGTTTCAGGTTCCAGAATGTCAGAGTTTCAAGTTTCAGTTTCAGTTTCAGTTTCAGAGCTTCAGAGCGTCAGAGTCTCAGTTTCAGGTTTCAAATTTCAGAATTTCAGGTTTCAGAGCTTCAAGTTTCACATTTCAGGTTCCAGAGTTTCAGTTTCAGAGCTTCAGAGTGACAGAGTTTCAGAGCTTCAAGTTTCAGATTTCAGATTTCAGGTTTCAAGTTTCAGGTTCCAGAGTCTCAGAGTTTCAGAGATTCAGGTTTCAAATTTCAGAGTTTCCGGTTTCAGAGCTTCAAGTTTCACATTTCAGGTTCCGTAATTTCAGAGTCTCAGAGTTTCCAAGCTTCAGGTTCCAGAGTATCAGAGTTTCAGAGTCTCAGTTTCAGGTTTCAGGTTTCAGGTTTCAGGTTTCAGGGTTTCAGGTTCCAGACTTTCGGGTTTCAAGTTTCAGTTTCAGAGTTTCAGGTTCCAGAGTTTCAGGTTTCAGAGCTTCAAGTGTCAGAGTTTCAGGTTTCAATTTCCAGAGTTTCAGAGTTTCGAGTTTAAGGTGTCAGGTACCAGAGTTTCAGGTTACAGGCTTCAGACATTTTTGATTATTGACTGTCTGTGTCCTGCAGCTTCAGCAGCAGAGACGAATCCTCTCGACTCTCTCTGCGTCGTCTTTTCTCCACCGTCAGACTCAGCAGGACTCGAACCGGCAGTCTCGATCGACTCAGCAATAGGCCCCGCCCCTGCGCATCTGACCCCGTCCCCTCCAGCCTGCTGAAAAAATGTCCATCAGTTCAGTCACTGAATGAGGTGAGAAAATCAGTCGCCTTTCCTTCCTCTTC
>NW_019427539.1:0-1603 GCF_002814215.2 Seriola lalandi dorsalis
AAACAGAGAGAGACAGAGAGAGAGAAAGAGACAGACAGAACCAGAGAGACAGAAACAGAGAGACAGATACAGAGACAGAAACAGAGAGAGACAGAGAGAGAGAAAGAGACAGACAGAACCAGAGAGACAAAGAGAGACAGAAACAGAGAGACAGATACAGAGAGAGACAGAGAGAGAGACAGACAGAACCAGAGAGACAGAAACAGAGAGACAGATACAGAGACAGAGAGAGACAGAGAGAGAAAGAGACAGACAGAACCAGAGAGACAGATAGAGAGACAGAGAGAGAGACAGAGAGAGAGGGACAGACAGAACCAGAGAGACAGAAACAGAGAGACAGATACAGAGACAGAAACAGAGAGAGACAGAGAGAGAGAAAGAGACAGACAGAACCAGAGAGACAGAAACAGAGAGACAGATACAGATACAGATACAGAGAGAGACAGAGAGAGAGAAAGAGACAGACAGAACCAGAGAGACAGAAACAGAGAGACAGAAACAGAGAGACAGATACAGAGACAGAGAGAGAGAAAGAGACAGACAGAACCAGAGAGACAGATAGAGAGACAGAGAGAGAGACAGAGAGAGAGGGACAGACAGAACCAGAGAGACAGAAACAGAGAGACAGATACAGAGACAGAAACAGAGAGACAGATACAGAGACAGATACAGAGACAGAGAGAGACAGAGAGAGAGAAAGAGACAGACAGAACCAGAGAGACAGAGAGAGAGAAAGAGACAGACAGAACCAGAGAGACAGAGAGAGAGACAGAGAGAGAGGGACAGACAGAACCAGAGAGACAGAAACAGAGAGACAGATACAGAGACAGAAACAGAGAGAGACAGAGAGAGAGAAAGAGACAGACAGAACCAGAGAGACAGAGAGAGAGACAGACAGAAACAGAGAGACAGATAGAGAGACAGAGAGAGACAGAGAGAGAGAGACAGACAGAACCAGAGAGACAGAGAGAGAGACAGAGAGAGAGAGACAGACAGAAACAGAGAGACAGATAGAGAGACAGAGAGAGAGGGACAGAATTGATGTATCGATCTGTGACCAGGAGCAGCTGAACAAACTGCAGCTGTGAAACCCCACTGAGCAGAGCAGAGGGATTCATGATGATTACTGATGATTTTTGGTGATTATTGATAATCCACCAACAAGTTTTAACCTCTTCTTCTTAAACCCTGAAAAACCTTTTGTTTTGAGGAGGAGCTGCAGCTGACAGTTAGAGCTCTGACTGTCAGCTGCAGCAGGTCCAGGACCAGCAGCAACCTCAGACTGACTAACCTTTACAGCTCATAGACATCAGCTGATGATATCAGACCACACCTGTACAGGTGTGTGTTCACCTTCTGTCAACACACACACAGATTCAGGCTTCCATTGTGTCTCAAACAGGAAGTTCACTCCATTTAAATGGCTGCATGTTCACTGTAACATAAACAAGTGTTTCATTCTGCTCTCAGCCAATCAGTGCAAACCTCACAGCAGGGGGCGTGTCCTCCTCATCACACAGAGGAACAGAGTCGCTCTGCTGTTATATAACCACTAAATGTGTGTGACAACAAAGAGCCCTTTATCCTCAACACACACACACAC
>NW_019427540.1:0-1545 GCF_002814215.2 Seriola lalandi dorsalis
CACACACACACACACACACACACACACACACACACACACACACACACACACACACACACACACACACGGGTGAAGTGACAGGTCTATGAAAGCACTCTGAAAATGTCAGCAACAATCATGACCAGCAGTGACAGTGACAGTGACAGAGACACACACACACACACACACACACACACACACACACACACACACACACACACACACACACACACACCACCACCCATTCTCTTATTTCATCCATTCATCACACTGAGGCCACGTGGCTGAAGGAAGGTCGTCATTTATACATACGAATAAACAGGACAGAGGACGTGTAGTACGAGGGTGACATTACCCATACTGCACTTCTCCCTCCGCTGTGGTAAACACGGTGTGGGGGCAGCAGCTAAAAATAACCGGAATAAATGAAACCTTTTGAAATATAAAATATGATCGACAAACGCAGCGAGGCGCGTTTCGTTTCGTTTCAGGTGACATGTTCGTGCACGTCAGCGTTTGTTCACGGAGTCCGTTTCTCTCTTCCACCTCAAACAAATTGAAAACAGAGACGGTAACGAGTTCACACTGAATATATTTAAAAACAGGATGAAAACAGGTGGTTGGAGACGCACTTTGTGACTCGAACGCAGCAGCTGCTGATACACCAGAGGCACAAACTGTGGATAATGAAAATCCATTGTATTTAACTGTGTTTTGCAGCTGGAGGCTTTGAGGCTGAAGTAATGCATCATTTTCTGTAGCAGATCTGAAACGTGTTTTCGGTTCAACATCATGTTCAAAACAGTTTTCATTAAATTAGTCAAAGTTATGGAGCTGATAAAACAGAATGAAAGATGTTCTTAACGTAGTTGTTAAAGCCCCTGAAAACCTGGTTGTAATAAAATATATCTCAATATATACCATGAAATATTCATGATACAAGACGTGAAACGCGAGTAGTTTCCCGCTCTTTTCTATTGATCATTTTCAGTGATGATCTATCTCATATCACAAACAGACATCACACTTTATAATAAGTCTATACTCTGCGAAACTTATGACCAGACATCTCTGTTATCTGGGGACAGTCCCCGTTTTCAGCTGAATTAAAGGCAGAGGCAGAGGAAAGGTTAGCTGACTCACTCATTGGTTAGGAGTTCATCACCAGGCAGTAAACTAACAAAATCAAACATACCCAAAGCCCTCCAGCCGGAACTTGAAAAAATGGTTTTCATGTTGGAAGAAGTGAAGAAGAAGAAGAAGAAGAAGAAGAAGAAGAAGAACTACTTGACTTCACATGACAATATTCAAAACCTGGAATACTCCAACAGTGACTCATGCACATTTAAAGGATAATGTAACTTACATTAACTGTTTTCCCGGATGCGTGGGAATCCTCTGTTTGTGTTCATGTGAGACCACAACAGCAGTTCTCAGAGGACCTGGGGTCTCCGTGGCCCCAGACAGAACATCAGGGGCAGAGTTGTGAGAACTACGGCTGAAGTTCGGCTTTTGTAATAAATTTATATAAAGGCTCATCCTAATATGTATATTGAGGATGTGTGT
>NW_019427541.1:0-846 GCF_002814215.2 Seriola lalandi dorsalis
ATTTATGTAACAGAGCCCAAAAGCCATTATTTGAATAAATGAAGCCATCCATGCTACAGATTTCATGTCTATAAAGGGGCTATAGAGACCAAGCCCTTTGGAAAAATGCATTTGGTTTGGAAATTTAAGCATTTTTCCAAAACAATAGTGACTAGTTAGCCCATGAAATAGCTGAATGTCTTGTTTCTGCCTATGCTATGATATGGAGGCTTAAACTGCTCTTTTCCTTTGTCTTTGCCATGATCAGACACCCATCCAAGCAAGAAGCAGCTAATGATTAGCATAATCACTCAGTCCCCAGAGCACTCAATCACCTCCAGTGTCAGTTTATGATGCATTAGGGCAGACATGATGGAGAGGAGCTTCTCTAGCCTATAACTGTCTGTAAACATTGCATGCAGTATAGTATAGGTATGGCCTCCCTTTGCAGCTGCTCATCATGGTTTGATGAACACAACAGTTCATCAAACCATTTTGAGATGACTTTAGCTTTGTGACATGCAGCATTATCCTGCTTAGAAGAAGTGGCCTGTGGCCATGAAGGATGAACATGGTCAGCAACAATACTCAGATAGACTGAAACATTCAGACCAGGATTGATTGGTATTAAGAATAAAACGTTCCCCACACCATCACACCACCACCACCAGCCTGGACTGTTGACACAAGGCAGGTTGGGTCCATGGATGGCCATTGATTCAAGCTGTTGACACCGAATTCTGACTTTACCATCTGTGTCTTCCAGCAGAAATCAAGATTCATCACATTCATACATTTTTCTAAAATTGTTCAGTTTTGGTGAGCCTGTGTCCACTGATGCAGCGGGCACAGACTCACTCAGGTTTC
>NW_019427542.1:0-890 GCF_002814215.2 Seriola lalandi dorsalis
ATGTTATGTTCATTAAAATGTATATTTTGGGATTTTGGACTGGAATTTGAATTTTACGCCACTATTTTTCATCACTCTCACATTTTCTGGACAAAACAATAAGATTGAGAAAATGGTTGGCAGATAAACCAATAATGGTTTTCTGCATTATTTGTTGCATGGCTCGTTGGTGCCTGTTTTTGGATAATCCACCAAATTTAATTAAGGTATTTATTTCCTCTCATGGAACATATTGTCATATCGCCCTACCCTTGTGCGGTGAGTCATGTCACATGAACCTAGTAATTAATTACAGTCCAAATGTTGTCCAAATGATGCAGGACAAAACATGTTTATTCCTGCTGTTCATATCAAAGCTGCACTTTCTTTGACTAATATCCGTCCCATCTACACAAGCAGAGGTCTGAAGACAATGACAGGGAGTCTGTTCGGTCTGATGGAGGCATTCACTACATCCTACATCCGCACACATCATCTGCGCTGGTCGTGTTTGTTTCCAAAGTTTTTAGTTCACCAACGTTTCCCCACAAGTATTTAGACCAGAGCTGTGATACAAGAATGTTAAGAGGAACTTCAGGGCAAAAATGCATCAAACATCCAGCCAGTGGACTTCTGGCAGCGGTGGTTGTCTTTTGTTTGACTACTTAAGTCCTGCTGAGACTAAAGGAGACACAGCCAGAAAGTTTCTTTTCCAAGTATTTTTCAGGCCTCAGTCTGGATCTATGGCAACACCTTCACAACAGTTTACATTATGAGAACTAAATTTAAAAAAAATTGTGTTTGTTAATCAGTTTTGAGGTTGAATCACAAGCTGACGTCATGAAATGTGTTGTCTGACAGTCAAACTTCCTCAAAACTTTAATCCACCATAATGTATCTGAGAACATAGA
>NW_019427544.1:0-1837 GCF_002814215.2 Seriola lalandi dorsalis
CTGTAAATACTGTAGATACTGTAGATACTGTAGATACTTTAAATGCTCTAGATACTGTAGATACTGTTGATGCTGTAGATACTGCAGATACTGTAGATGCTGTAAATACTATAGATAGTGTCGATACTTCAAATGCTGTAAATGCTCTAGATACTGTATATGCTGTAAATACTGTAAATACTGTAGATACTGCAGATACTGTAGATACTGTAGATACTTTAAATGCTCTAGATACTGCAGATACTGTAGATGCTGTAGATACTGCAGATACTGCAGATACTGTAGATGCTGTAGAAGCTGTAAATACTGTAAATACTGTAGATGCTGTAGATGCTGTAGAAGCTGTAAATACTGTAAATACTGTAGATGCTGTAGATACTTTAAATGCTCTAGATACTGTTGATGCTGTAGATACTGTAGATGCTGTAGATACTGCAGATACTGTAGATGCTGTAGATACTGTAGATACTGCAGATACTGTAGATGCTGTAGATACTGTAGATACTGTAGATGCTGTAGATACTGCAGATACTGCAGATACTGTAGATACTGTAGATACTGTAGATGCTGTAGATACTGTAGATGCTGTAGATACTGTAGATACTGTAGATGCTGTAGATACTGCAGATACTGTAGATGCTGTAGATACTGTAGATACTGCAGATACTGTAGATGCTGTAGATACTGTAGATACTGTAGATGCTGTAGATACTGTAGATACTGTAGATGCTGTAGATACTGCAGATACTGTAGATACTGTAGATGCTGTAGATACTGTAGATACTGTTGATGCTGTAGATGCTGTAGATACTGTAGATGCTGTAGATACTTTAAATGCTCTAGATACTGTAGATGCTGTAGATACTGCAGATACTGTAGATACTGTAGATGCTGTAGATACTGTAGATGCTGTAGATACTGCAGATACTGTAGATACTGTAGATGCTGTAGATACTGTAGATACTGTAGATACTGTAGATACTGTTGATGCTGTAGATACTGTAGATACTGTAGATACTGTAGATACTGTAGATGCTGTAGATGCTGTAGATACTGCAGATACTGTAGATACTGTAGATACTGTTGATGCTGTAGATGCTGTAGATACTGTAGATACTGTTGATGCTGTAGATACTGTAGATACTGTAGATACTGTTGATGCTGTAGATGCTGTAGATACTGTAGATACTGTAGATACTGTTGATGCTGTAGATACTGTAGATACTGTAGATGCTGTAGATGCTGTAGATACTGTAGATACTGTTGATGCTCTAGATACTGTAGATACTGTAGATACTGTTGATACTGTTGATACTGTAGATACTGTAGATACTGTTGATGCTGTAGATGCTGTAGATACTGTAGATACTGTTGATGCTGTAGATACTGTAGATACTGTAGATACTGTTGATGCTGTAGATACTGTAGATACTGTAGATGTTGTGCATATGTTCATGTTGACTTGTTCTTCATTGGAAATATAATAATCTAATACTCCCTGTGGAAACTGTCTACTGTCTAGTCCAAACCAAGCCCCTAAGTTAACCCTGCATCATCTGTCTTTATCCACATTTATTTTTTCTTTTGTGTTTGTTCAGGCTGAAAAATTGTGAGGTCATGAAGAGGCTGTTGATTGTTATTATTGATAAAGATGGAGGAGTAATTGATTAAATTTGAATAATACTTTCTCCTACATCATCTGTACATTCACACCAGGTGCAGCATCAATCAGTTACACAACGACTCACAACGACAAACTGGAGAGTACTCGTCTGTCCACCAGGGGGGGCTATGAACTGCTGTGCAGAAAGAAGAGTGAGAAGAAGAAGAAGAAGAA
>NW_019427545.1:0-1595 GCF_002814215.2 Seriola lalandi dorsalis
TTTTTCACGGGTGATTTAGTGTTATGAGAAGTGCATCAAGAGTTGTAAGAATTATGTTTCTGATGAGTGAATTGAATCAAAGCAATTGAGAAAAAACGATTCCGCATTCCATATCTTCACCCACGCACTTGACTTGTTCCTGATTGAGGCTCTACATGAGGCTTTTGTAGTGTCTGAATAGAACATTTAAAAAATGTAGTGTCAGTAAAGCAATAATGTGAGGTATATGGTGCCTGCCATTAAAGCAGTGCTGATACATCATGGTAGACAACAGCAATACTTTGAGGATGGTTTTTCCTCTGTGGTCTAAATGACTGGAAGAGGAGGATAAGGAGGAAATGCTTAGGCTTCCACGAGCATGTTCATTTCTTACAGTGTTCAATTATCGAAAATCAAAGCTTCACATTTAACAAAATGTTTGTATTTTGTGTACCTGATGATTTTTGTTTTTGTTACAGTAAGTCTGTAAAAAGATGTGAAAAAAAAAGCAAAACAATACTAGGTCAAAACCTAGTTTACAGCTGGACTGCCTATTGTCAAATCCTGGATGAGACTGAAACGTACCTTTTCATGACAGTAGTAGTAGCAAATCCGTTAAATTCAGCCTTTTCTGTCTCACGACTTTGTGCTGTTTGTCTTTCCTGTGCTGAAAGTCTCTCTCCTGCATCTTGCTGCTCTGCATGGACATCTTCATCTTTCTCTTTCCTGTCTGAAGAAGTTTTCAAATTATTATTGAGCTCACAGTAAACATATCAAATATGTAGTATGGAGGAAAAATATCACTTTTATGGTAATCTTCAATATACTGTATGTACAATGACACAATGACAAAAACCTGTATTTACCTTTCTCAGTGTTGTTCATAGACGCAGTAACTTTGGACTTAAGAATATAACATTTATTTACTACCAAGTACACAAACATCGAAGTGTATTGCTGTAGTTTATTAAATGTCCCCAAACACATTTTTATTACAAAACTTACAAGGTACCGGATAACCATATTTGGAAGACGTCCTCATGAGAATAACCTCATATGTTGAATTAAAATAACATTAACAACAGTGTGTCAGAACTGTATCACACTCTAGCTTGGAAGCAAGCGGCACAGAGAAAGAGAGAGGAGAAAGAGGGAGTGACCAATGAGAGGGGATGATTGTGTTTTTTTCTACATAGGATTGAGGGTCGAGAACGACAAGGAGGAAGGGCGCCCATATTCATGCAAGAACAAGAGAGATCATAAACATGGTTCTGGCCAATAATGCTATCAGGCTCAGAGATATTCAAGCCAACATTATCGGTGACCATGACACTTTCAATAATCTCCATCAGGTCTCTCTGTCAACACTGGCACGCATCCTGGAAAGACATCATGTTCAAATGAAACAACTTTATCGAGTTCCTTTTGAGTGGAATTCAGAGAGGGTCAAACAGCTGCGGCATGAGTATGTGGAGGAATGTATTATTCACTTTAGCACAGTGATGTTGCATACTGCACACGTAACCTTTTTACATGTAAATTTACTCTATACTAGCTCTATGCTGAACTACACAATCTTGTCTTTCACTGTATTTCAGAGAGTTTTACAGATGGAT
>NW_019427546.1:0-1410 GCF_002814215.2 Seriola lalandi dorsalis
CACTGCAAATTATCTGGCACTTGCCAAGATTTAAAATCTTATTTTTAGACATCATAGATAATTTGCCTTGTTTTAAAAGCTATTTACTTATTTTTAGTTCTTCATTTTACAATATAATCTTAAATTGAGGACGAACATGTCTTTTATGTCTATTTTAGTCCAGGTATCTTAAAACGGAGTGAATAACTCTTAAAATAAGCTAAATTAGTTATTTCCCCAAAATAAAACTTGTTTCAAGATTCAGTACAAATTCAAGTAGCTTTATTTAAGAATCACATATAATGCATCAATGACTGACATGTTCCAACAAAGAGAAACCATACAACCAATAGAATTACACATTTTCAGTAGAGATGCAACAGGCTTGATCTGACATCTGACACTAACATCATCAGGGTTCATCCTCTAGGGGTCATTAATGAAATAATTTAGATGAAAGCTATATTTTACATGAATACACAGAAAGTTTGAACTGATGGTGGTAGAGGAAAGATTATGGGGTCAATACAAGGAATAGGACTCAACCTCTAGAATCAGATGAAAACTACTGAAGATACACTAATTTTAAGTGTAACCTTAGGGTGGTCAACGTCATGATGTCCAAATGTCACCCAAATACATCCGCTTCCCCACTTATTAGGACTAATAGGACTTAAGATTAATGTGCACTGTGAATTTGAAAAAAAAAACCCATGAAAGCTATCCCAGATATTGTGCTAACATGAAAACTGTGACGGTGAGAGTTTCAGTATGTCAGTCAAGATCTGTAGTCTACGAATAAGGACTGGTTTTAAGTTTTTTGGTCTAGTTTTAATATGGGTTTAGTTTCATTTCAAGACGAGCCAACTTGAGGCGTCGTGTGGCATAGTGGTCTAAGCAGGAGCCCCATGTGTAGAGGCTACAGTCCTCGCTGCAGTCGGCCCCGGTTCCCTTTACTGCATGTCATTCCCCCTCTCTCTGCCTCCCCATTTCCTGTCTCTCTACTGTGTGCTATCAAATAAAGGCATAAAAGCCCCCCCCCCAAAAAAAAGATCAGCCAACTTGTATCAAGATACAGCTTAATCATACTGTACTTAAAGTCATTTACACTTAAATTAAAATTATTTTTCCTTGTTTTTAGTCCATAATTTGCTACAATTAAGGAAAAACAAGAATTATTTGCTTACATTTAGTATATTTACCTTATTATTGAGCTGTATAAACTTCAATTTCAAGTAATTTTTTACTTAAATTAGAATAATTTTTCCTTGTTTTTAGTCCATAATTTGCTACAATTAAGGAAAAAACAAGAATTATCTGGGACTACTTAATTCTAGATATTAAAATCTTATTTCAAAATTTCTTATCAAGTAAAATTAACTTGCTGCATGGACAGATAATTTCACTAGTTTTAAGTAGATTTCTCCTCAA
>NW_019427547.1:0-1236 GCF_002814215.2 Seriola lalandi dorsalis
CCATTGGTGATATTTCTCATTCTGATCACTCTCTCTTTCCTCAGGCTCAGGTAGGTGATGGGATGAACGACGGCCAGGTAGCGCTCCACACAGGTCAGGATGTGGAAGAACATCTGACCCATCCAGGTGAAGGATAAAAGAAACTTCCCCACCAATAACACAATGACATTATCATTGTAGATAGCACAGCAGCAGAGGCTGCTCCCAAAGATACCTATCCGCTCCATAGCGACCGTGTGGTAGGTGAAGCAGTCGGAGTGACTCATTGTTGCTGCTTTGGTGGAGGAGCGCTGTTGGTGCCATCGCTGGAGACCCAGGTAGAGGATGAAGATGTTGGTGATGTTGAACACGGCAAAAACTAAAGAGCTTGGTCTGAAGACGAAGCAATAAATGCCAGAAGTAAAATGTTTTAACTTCTTGCCATCATAAGGACTTTGTTCAACGTCTCATCGCCGTGTGCAGTACCCCTTCTATTGTTTGGAAAGCTGTTCTCCAATATACAAACAAGGGCAACTACAAAAAACAAAAAAAAGAAATCTGAGATGCACGTTTCATCAAACAGAAGGTTCGGTGGAAATTATTGCTGTTTTTGCCCATGTAAAGTTATTTAAATAAAACCATTCAAACCACTTTTCATAGTTGTTTTTTCATGATTATTTATTGAAGCAAAAGCAAAAGGAAACAGATGCACACGATATACAGCAACTTGAATGGCCTATAACATGTTTAGTTACTAGAAAGACAAAATCAATCAACAAAATCACAATCAATGCATATTCCCGCCTGATGCTAAGGTAAACAGACACTGTTTTAGTCAGCAGGGTCTGTACATTATGTTGGTAGTTGGAGTTTGCTACTTAACATCTATGTTCCCCTCAGAATTCATTTTAATCACTTTGGTGATCACTTTAGTTTTTAATCTAGCTCCATCATCAGATTACACTTTAATTTGTCCAATATGTTCATAGGAGCTATTTGTAAGTTTTTGTTATTGCTACATAGCCAACGTTAGCATTACCAGCTGACAGCCGAGTCTAGAAGAAACTTTCAGCAACAAATCTAATCCATGAACTTGACAAGAGTTGTCTCCAGAGGTGGAAGGCAACCCTCTTGTGTTAGCTTCTATTTCTATCAGTCAAATTATTCTTGTTGGATGCTGGTCTTACAACGCACTAGATTTCCTGACCTGTGTAGAAACAACACAGGCAACACCAGACTGCTTGGTATATCAAACCA
>NW_019427548.1:0-851 GCF_002814215.2 Seriola lalandi dorsalis
TTAAATGTCAAACTGCTTCATTCAGTGTTTTCAACAGTTAGAATCTGTTTGATTTCCTGAACCACTGACACTGAAGGAATCCAAACCAGGAGAAGCTTACAGCAATGGGGGTGAAGACAACAACTCCCATGATCCCATGCTATTTCATGATGTCACCCAACGCCGTCTTTTGTTATTGTTTTGATTGAGAGACGCCTAGAGGCAGAATTTACAGACTGTGTGTTTAATAGACAGGGAAATAAACAGGAACAGATCTCAACCTATCTATGGGAACCTTTTCTGTGGTTTCCTTCTGTCCCACGTGACATGAACGCAGCATTAAGTCAACATTAACATGTTCAGGATTTTGTCCGGGGAGAAATAAGCAGGCTGTTCATTAGTTCATTCCTTCCAGTATGAAGTCTTCATGCCGTGATGAACCAGTGACACACACTCAAGACAAACGGAGAACACACACACAAACTGTGACACAACCTGAGCCGCTGCTCCTGCTCCCAAATGTGAGGTGATGGATGAATGATGATGGTGATGAAGAGCAGTGAAAGGCCCAGGGCTCCAGGAGCTGCTGCCCCATCACATCACAGTCTACCTCACACTGTGTCAGAATGAAGGATAGGGTCAGTCGAGGAGCTTTGGTGTTTGCTGTGTGATGAAGCTGTGCCTGCTCATCTCTGCTTCTTACCTGTGCAGGTAAACAAACACCACAACTGTCCAAACACTGAATCCAAACAACTCGCCATCTATATAAGAGCGTGTTTGTGCACAGTCGTTTATCAGACAAACAGAACTCTGGGTAAAGGTTAGCCTCTCTTTACACCCATCAGCCACAGAGTGGTTCACGTCGCTCACAC
>NW_019427549.1:0-1675 GCF_002814215.2 Seriola lalandi dorsalis
AAAAAGGGGAACTTGCCTGTGATGATCAGGTGATAAGCTTTATCAACAATTTTAATAATCAGTTCATCAGTTCGGTTATGCATCAAACACTGGTTAATTTAAACTTTTAATAGGGAGGATTGTTGCTTTTGTTTATTTTATTTCACTGGTTAATTTAATCTTTTTTACTGTTGGTTGGAAAAACAATCACTGAATGTTGACTTGTCCTCCGACAAATTTTAATGGGTATTTTTAATGTTTTCTGACATCGTATAGACCAAATAATTAGTAAATTAATCACTAATGAAAATAAGTGCTTGTCGCAGCTCTATGGTGACTGATTTAAGTTTGTGTTAAAAATGTAAGGTGGTGAGGTTATACAGTGTTTAACACTGTCAGAGTTGGATTTAGTGTCTGTATATGTGCATTGTATACATTTGTTGGAGCCTGGCTGCATTGTATTTCAATCATTTTAGTCATAATAGAAATAAACTCAAGCTGTCTCTCAATTCTTAATAAGTCAGTGATGGTCGATAATCATCTGCCGCACCACATCCACGCTGTGCACTGAGCATGTCGAGATGTGATCACCAGAGACAGTGAAGCACCGTATAGGTGCTTTTTAGGTGGTTGCCTCTACAAAACGTACCTTATAGTAACAGCTACATGTTTCCATTTAGAATCAAACAACAAACTCAGTATTAATTGAGCTACACAGAGTCAGTCTTCACACATATTAATGTTAAATGTGTATTAATATTGATGTGTAGTGTGGACGTCAACACAACCTTAAATGACATTCACCATGAGCTGTTGTGACTCTTCAGGAATCTATTGAGTTGTTCTTCTGAGTGTCAATTTTTCATTTCAGTCAGTCTGACACTCGTAGATAATGTTAAAATAACTCAGTCTACCGACCAAAAGAAAACACTACACCAAACAGTTGCTCTTGCTCCACCACTTGCTCTGGTGTAGTGACTCAGTGGACGCTGGGACCACGTACCATTTTCTCTCTCTCCAGGTCCATCCTGTAGCGGTCCTGGAGTTCAGTTTGTGTCTGAAGACGCCTTTTTTCTTCCTCTGCTGCATTAGCCGCTGCCTCTTCCAGAGCCTGGCCAAAAGAAAAACAGATGGCAGTTAAAAAAAGATAAAAGCACCTATAAAAACACCTCCTCTGTTTTCAGGACAATTTTCACCCTTAAATTCAGGTGAAATACATGTTCAACAGAAGATAAAAAAAAACACCTCAACTGATGCTACAGGCAGTTTTACTGACACCACAACCTGATCAGGAGAAATAGTGTGGTTATTTCAGTTATTTCTGAAGAGGCAAGCTGTGCTCTAAATGAACAGAGGCAAACGTGTTGCAGATAAGAAAGCTGTGAAGAGGAATTGAGCACAGACGTATGTAGTTCCCACAGCTAAAATGTTTGTTACTTAAAAACAAAAAATCTAAATGTACCACCTAATTTATTAGTTCTGAAATCCAAACAAACTACAATACAACTACTTCAAGTTATTTTCTACAAATAATTAAAAAAAAGAATAGTGGACTTGGGGGATACGTCTGTGGTTTCTGTCAAAAGAGGTTTCATGTTTGCAGAGTCAAAAAATATAAAAATTTACATTTCAATAAGGGGTCATGAAGTAGCGACTCGCTCTCAGCACCTGCTGAGCTGCTTCATATTCCTCCAAG
>NW_019427550.1:0-1799 GCF_002814215.2 Seriola lalandi dorsalis
GGGGGGGGGGTTTAAAGACACTTCAATAAAAACAGCTTATTACAGACTCTATGTACAAACATATTTCACAGGTGACAGGTCAGGTGATAAGAAAAGACTGGGGCACTTCCTGTCAGCGTGGGAAGTGAAGTCTCTCAGATCTGATGGTGAGGAAAAGAAAAACAACCCGACTGTCGCTCCTGAACGTGACGACGCGTTTAGGCACAACGATGAGTGAGAGTACAAAACTGTACAATACTGTGTAAGTGCAAACGTTGGAAGCAGAACCGCAGCTCGTCTGAAACCTTTCGCTTCATGGAGTCACGGTTCGTGCACTCGTATCGAATCTTTACAATTATTTCATCAAAGAAACAAAACAAAACAAAACTGTACATTAATATTGTCAGAAATCCACATCGGTGAATTGTTGCTTATTTCAGTGATATTTGTGAAGGATGGACGACGTCCGTGCAAACCGACACAAACCTGATCACGTCTTCAGTTTGGAATGAAGCCATTAAAACATTAACACCAGGGGCCGAGTGATCTGGTTACTATGACAACATGACAACATGACAACAGGAGATATGTGCAAAATCACATCAAATAAACTGATGTTCAGAACAGTGACGTGTTTCACTGTTGTGCATTTCAGCTACAGAATCCTCACAGTCCACAGACGTCTGTAGAAAGTCACAATATAATTAAACTGGTAGTTAATTAATGATATTGAATTATTGCCCAGCTCTAAGGCTCCGCCCACATGACTGCGGTTTTTTATCTTAAAACGAAAACGATCTCCGTCCACACTAACATACCTGAGAACACACACACACACACACGAGCTCCTACACTGAGCATGTGCGAGCCGGTGAAAACAGGAAGTAGATTGTCTCCTCTGCAGCTGTAGCATTAAAACAGAGAATGTAAGTGAACAACAGCTGCAAAGACAACGAGGTCAGTGACACTGTCATTCATCATCATGTTGTATTCACCACTGGTAGTCCAGGCTGATGACAGCCAATCAGGAGAGACCGTGGCTGTGACCTCATCGATTACAAAAGTCTCAGTTTCTGTCCAAACTACAACACAACCCCAGAGTTTTCAAAATAAAACGGGTCCGGCAGCGTTTGTTTTGTGTGTTTTACTCTGGAGGCGAAAACGTAGTGAAAGAGATGCGTTTTAAAACAAAAACACAATCGTGTGGACGAAGCCGGATGTCACCTCTGACTGTTACTGATGGTTCTGAGATCAGTTCTGGTCTGAAAACCTTTGTCCAAACAAGTAGAACACATAAGTCGTGTTTTGTGGGGACTTGTGTTATTACTCAGCTGTCTTCAACCAATCAGAAGACCTTCGTCAAGTGAAGCGCTCTGGTTGATTTGACGGAACAAACTGAAGTCGCTCAGAGGAAACTGAAGAGGAGGGAAGAGCGCAGCTGCTTCCTGCAGGTTCAATATGAACAATCAAACCCTGCAGGCTGAAGAAAAGTGAGCAGGAATCAGCTGCTCCATATTCACATATAGATACACTATTAACAAACCACCAGTTCTTCTTTCTGCTGCCGACCAGGAGCCAGTTCATCAAACTGGTCCCATCCTGCGACAGAACCGCCGGCCGAACTTTAACCAACTGCTGACCGGGATTTGAGTCTGTCAAGGTTCTTGAACTAACTCAAGTCTTCAGTCGGGCGACTCCGCTGCGACAGACGACGAAACATTTCATTAAAACACAAAAATCTTCGGCTTCAATGACTGAAACTATGTTCAGCTGCTGAATTTCAGGTTGGACTCAGAACATCTGGTTTGGACTCAAACACT
>NW_019427551.1:0-1563 GCF_002814215.2 Seriola lalandi dorsalis
ACACACACACACACACACACACACACACACACACACACACACACACACACACACACACGCAGACTCTTCACTGAACCCCTGTCTCCAAAGAGGCTTTCAAGTAAATTGAGTTTGGGTTTAGGGTCCTGTTTGTATTAATGAGTCCACTGCCGGTTGAGTCAGACCCAGCGCTCTGTGTTATTACCTGCTTGATAATGAATGCCAGCTTGACTAGCAGCAGTCAGTGGAGGCTGCCACACGCAGCAGATAGTGTTATAACTTGCCGCTGGCTAGCAAGAATAGATTAGTTGTGAGGTTGTATCGTGGGGGCGGGGTATTTTTATTTGGCTATGTCCCCCCACACAAATGAGTAATTGTGCCCCCACCCACTCACCTGCAGTCCCAACCTTTGTGTTTCATTCATTTATTTATATTTATCACATTAAAAGTGAAAACCTTTTAAAACAAAAATAAACACCTCCTCGTGGACGTATCCCTCCGCCACTCAAACTAGTTCCAGGTCACATCCCTGTTTATCCACAGTCAAACCTTTGTGTTTTCTGAGGTCACCATGACCTTGACCTTTGGCCACCAAAATCTAACCAGCTCGTCCTTGAGTCCCAGTGAATGTTTGTGCCAAATTTGAAAAACCTCCATCAAAGTGTTACTGAGATATCGTGTGGGCCGGCTGGGAGGAATAAAAACACCCTGTTGGTTTTATTTGCATAACATCACATTTGGGGAAGTAGTATGCTCAATGGTCTGGTGCATGACCTATGACCTTTGACCTACTGGTTTGATTTATCGTTGTGAGCAAGTGACACCAGGGGTCACATTAACCTATACTTTCAAATGATCTGTGTGTGTGTGTGTGTGTGTGTGTGTGGCCAACTCATATTATGAAGCACTTTCATCCTAAATGTTGGAATAATTGTATATATAATTATCTCATATTTGATAATACATAACCATCTATCCTGCCTTGCTGTTCAGACCATATATGTAGTCAGTCTGTACCTTGTCCTTAACATGACCAAGTATCCTGCTTTATTGCTGTGAACATATATGAAGTTAGTATGTGTCTTATCTTTAACATGCCTGCTTTACTGCCCTAACCATATATGTAGTTGTTTTTGTGATGAGTTGTTTAACAGGACGCAGATGGTGGAGGAGACCACAGGCGGACATCAGTCTGTTCTACTTCTATACCATGAAATAAACATTTGTACCATGTATCACAATCACCCCCATATCATATTCACACATCATATTCATTCATTATGTTCATTGATTATATTCACTCATTGTATTATGTTATCCTTTGTATTACCTTTGACATCCTTTATGTTACACTTGGTATGACCTTCAGCCCTTTAAGATAAACAATGTCTTGCTGCTGGAAGAATGTTTGGAATTCTTTGTGTGATAATAAAAAGAGAGGAGACGATGGAGTTTGCTCAGAGCGGGTTTGGAGATTGTAACTGAGCAAATCTCTGTCCGTTCTCCTCGCGAGTAAGAAATAACGCCCTTGTCTTTCTCTTCTGTGTGTCAGTATTAAATGTCTTAGGTGGTGTAAACCTGACA
>NW_019427552.1:0-1453 GCF_002814215.2 Seriola lalandi dorsalis
TTTATTTTTTTTATTAAACACCTTCTACACCTTTAATTCACTGACAATGTCAAAATATTTGTTTAACTGGTTTTACCATAGAATAAAGGGTCAATTTTATTCTTGTGTGGCACAGTGAGGAGAAGGAGAAGAAGAACCGATCCCAGGACAACCATTCCCATTCCCAGGACAGGCAGAGGTCTGAGGAGTGACAGTGACGGACACAGTGAGAGCTCATTCATCAGTCCACAACCCTGCAAGCATTTAACTACCAGCAACTATTGTGATCATCCATTTGTCGTTTGTCAGTTTTCAAGCAAACAGTCACCAGTTGTAGCTTCTCTGTTGTGAGGATTTGCTGCTTCCCTGTGTCATTTGTGTTAATTCACTGAATACCATCCAATTCTAGACAGTTTGTCAGACAAACCAGACAACATGAAGACGTGTCCTCGTGCTTTTTACCTCTGCTTTCCAACATTTACATTCAATCAATCACGAGAAATAATCAGCAGATTATTCAAGGATGACAATAATTGTTGGTTGCAGCTCTAATTTTACTAGAATGTACAATCTCCCTCACATCCACACTTTCATCAGAAAAGACAACCCTCACAACAATTTTCTCTAAGGTGTTATTTCCTCCATTATCCTTTTAGAAAAAAAAAAAGATCTAACACTGGATGTTGCACAAAACAGTTTTAAATATCAGTCAAGCCATACAGTGATCATATAGTTAAATCATTACTTTTAAAAGTGTATCTCTATGGATCAGTTGCACTGATCTTGGCGCAGACAGGGAACACCAGTGAATTTGGGTGATTTATTTTCATTTAAAAGCCTTGCACTCGGGGTAATCAGTTTAGCAATTTAATATATTACTTTTACGAGTTTAATCTATTTCCCCTCAACTAATTCATTTTCATCTGCTCTCGTTTTGTTTTTAAGGCCTGCGTGAATCTTGTTTTCAGTGTGGGCTTGAAGAATCTCAACGGTAACTTTAATGGACGTTGAGCACGCCCTCGCTAAAACCGTCTTTTCCTCCAGGCTGTGGGCCTTTCACCAGCTTATTAATATCAGTACGATGCCTCCATTCTGCAGGCCAAGCTGAGAGGGAAAATATAGTGTATGCACGCACACATGCACACATACACACACACACACACACACACACACACACATACATACACACATACATACAGACACACATACATACAGACACACACTTACTCCTGAAGCGCGGGGATGTTGTTCAAGGTGTACAAGACTCCAGGAGCCAGGAGGGAGAGGAGAAACACGGACACTTCCACCGGCGGCCTCATTGTTGAAAAACTGATTGTTTGACCTATTTTTAAAAATAACAAAGAGAGAGAGAGAGAAGCATTAAGATGGAAATATCCCCAACTAAACGCGCTTATTGGCTGTGAAACGAGGCATGTTTGAAGCCAGCGTCCTCTCCACTGCCGCAGCCGAGGGA
>NW_019427553.1:0-1446 GCF_002814215.2 Seriola lalandi dorsalis
TAATGATTTCTGACATGCAGAGCTTTTGTTTTTTAGGATCTAAATATCAGTATCTGCAAATTATGGTACAAAAAAATCAAAGCAAGTATTAGTAATCAGTCTGACTCATTATCAGTCTGACTCATTTTGGAAGTATATATATTACTAGACAGACTTTAGAGACAGAGGCTGCAAAAATAACAGCAAGAGCCTAATTTAAGGCAGGCAGTAAATATGTTGCGGTAAATGGGGGGAAGCTTGTTGTGTGACTAAACCTTTAAAGGATGCGAGTAGGTTGAAAATAAACTAGCACTGGGAATATTGGGAAGGATGAAAATGTGACAAGGAAATGCAGAACAATATGTTGGCGGCCCAGGAAAGGGAACTTGAGGCTGTGTGGTTTATTAAAAGAATTCACTGAAGGGTAGTTTGGGTGTGTTTATAGATGGTAGCCAAGTGGGGTTATAGGAAATCCTTTAGTCCTTTGTCAGTATAGATGTGTGTGTTACATTAAGTGTTGTATTCATGGGCTCACAGATTGGATAAAAGAACTTCCATGCCAAGAAATTAGTCAGTCTGGCTTCCAGCAACTCTGACATGTACAAACCATCAAACCAGCCCAAGTTGGTGTGTATAGAAGGTCATGTACTGGTAATGAAGACGAGGAGACAAAAGAGATTTCCCTAGCATTTCTAGGAAGAAGCTAGTCATGTGCCGTCTCCTTTGGTTTCAGACAGGGGTTTCCTTCTCCACACAACAAAGCCATTGCAGGCAGAAAATTTACATTTTTGTATTTTTATCTAGTGGAATTTTTTTTTAAAATTATAACATTATAGCCATGAGCCAAGGAGGAGGGAGTTTTTGTTACAGTGTTCTTGGTGCTTGATTTTTCAATGTATTTATACATTAGAAAGCCTTACGACTATTTGCTATGTATTTTAATAAGTTATTTAATATTTTCCTAGAGGGGTGAGGCTGTTATGCCAGTAATACACAGCACACTTGGAGCCGGAGGTTTGAGTATGTGTTTTGTTTACAGACACTCGTTATCGTTATACACTTGGTTATTGGTCAATTGTTGGTTAATGAGCATCGGATATCCGTCAGAAGAAAAATTCTAAATGGACATCCCTTAATGGTACAGTAAAATCTCTGATGGTTGACAGAGTTTCAGAGTACATGTTGTCATTTTGTGCAGCCTTGATAAGTATCATGGTTGGCAAACTATCTTGATTGTACCAAATCTTACACTAACCTAGAGCTGCACTTCATGGGGAGTAATCCAGGGTGCCAAGGGTATAGCTCAGACTCCACTGACCACTGACTGTCTGGTAATGGGAAGTTGTTCTGGTATGCAGTAACCTTTGTGAAGAGATGTGGGATTACTCCCTGATGACCTTTATGCTTCCCATTCCAGCAGCTCGACCCTCCCTTTCCCTCGTCAGGATCTGAACTTTGAACACAGAG
>NW_019427554.1:0-1520 GCF_002814215.2 Seriola lalandi dorsalis
CAGGAAAATTCAGATGAAGCATTGCTGTTTTTATTAGTTGTTAAATGTAATTTGAGAAGACTTTTCAAGACTCAGACTTGTGGACCCCACTGTTTGTATATAACTATATGGAGAACTGGTACTACTGTTGCCTTCAGGATCACATGAGCAGTGAGCAGGACTCCTGGGTGGGGAGGCCGCTGAGCTTCAGGCAGGACCACCAGCCGGAGACACAGCACCTCCGCTCAGTCCTGTGGAGCCTGGCCACCAAGCACCTCTGCCGCGGGGAGTGGAAGATTCTGGCACAACACTGGGACTTCAGTGACGCTCATATGCGAGCTATAGAACAACAGTGGACAGGTGAGCCATGCTGAAACACACATTACACACAGATGCACTAAACACTGCTTCACAACACCTCAGCACAGGGACACACATATTTCCCAACCTCAGCACTGGTTCATTCTCTCTACCAGCTGTCTTAGTCAATACCACTCATGTCTGTACAGGGTTATGGAGCCAGGAGCTGATTAGCTTAGCTTCCTGTAGCTTTAAAACGAGTGACAGCCAGGCTAGCTGTTTCCCGCTGCATCCAGTCTTTATAAGAAGCTAATTGAGTCCTGGCTCTGGCTCCACAGTTAATGCACAGATATGAGAGTGGTATTGATCTTATCTAACTCTCAGCAGTGTTTGATGTAGACCATGTCCACACCACTGCAGATATGAAGATGCTGTTTACAGTCACAAAGCATTGAACTGCAAGTTTGTCCCAGCCAGGGTCATCAGTTTAAAGATGTGTTAGTGCATGTCCTGAACACCTCTGATGTGTTCTGTCCATGTCTAATGGAAGAAATAGAGCAGTCCTGACTGTTGTCAACCACACTCACTGACTTGTATCAGATGTTTTCAGCTCAGGTGCAGCAAGTCAAGTTATCCGGTGACACCTCTGTTTGGATATATGGATGGAACAATCACAGTCTTAAGCCCTATTGTGCAAAAAAAGTGGTCTTATATTTGTAATTTAAAACAGTTTTAAACACTCTCATTGAATATTAGTCTGTCAGCTAAACAGCTGCTTTCATTCCCTCTCCTGACAGAAAACAACAGATTGCAGCCACTTCAATATTCCTTCGCAACAGTCAGAGCCATATTGTTTTCCGGTTGTCCATCCATCTCTTCCATTCTCGTGGACACGATATCTCAGTAACGCCGTGATGGAATTAAATTAAAATTCGGCACAAATATTCGCTAGGACTCAAGGATGAATTGATTAGATTTTGGTGGTCAAAGGGTCAAGGTCACGGGACCTCACAATACGTGGTTTTGGCCTAGAGAATGCGATACCTCCGTAACACCTGAACAAAGATTCAAATTTGGCACAAATATTCACTTGGACTCGAGGAAGTCAGTTTGACCTCACAACACTTTTTAGCAATTACTCCAGACTTCTCACAGTAATTATGACAAAATTTCACACAAATGGTTCATATTTCATATAGGGATGTAATCTGAAACTAGTCTGAGTGGTGGAGGCACACAAC
>NW_019427555.1:0-1290 GCF_002814215.2 Seriola lalandi dorsalis
TACATTGAATCCCCTACTTTTATTCACTGTAGATCTAAATTTAGAGAGACGTTTAGGCCCAATGCATTGTGATTGATGCAATTTATTTGCACTTCCTGGAAGCGACGTCTTTTCTCGTTTTTTTTAAGCCTGAACGGCATCTTACACAGTCAGGATGGCCGAGCGGTCTAAGGCGCTGCGTTCAGGTCGCAGTCTCCTCTGGAGGCGTGGGTTCGAATCCCACTTCTGACAGCCTTTGGTTTTAACGGGACTTGATCCCTGTCAGGTGATATCAGCTAAGAAAAAGTTGACAAACACTTGCAGGAATGTTTGTGCTCTGTTTCCACCACAAGTGGCGATGCGGTAGGTCAAACCATCTCGGCCTTCAATGAACTGTTTGTAGGCAGTGCATTCTTAGACGCTAACATGAAATCTCCTACATCCCCTCTTGTCTCTCAATGCAGCATTAGCTAGTTATGCCCACTTTCTTTAAAAAAAAAGTTGACAAACACTTGCAGGAATGTTTGTGCTCTGTTTCAACCACAAGTGGCGATGCGGTAGGTCAAACCATCTCGGCCTTCAATGAACTGTTTGTAGGGAGTGCATTCTTAGACACTAACATGAAATCTCCTACATCCCCTCTTGTCTCTCAATGCAGCATTAGCTAGCTATGCCCACTTTCTTTCTGCTCACTTGGTCAATCAGTCACATGATGTCAAATCCAAACAAAAGGACTGCCAAGCTACAGGTAAAAAAAGCCCATGTTTATACTATATTGAACTACACATCATTTTATTACTGTCCCAAGTACCGTCGGCCCTAAAATGCTGAGAACCAGGGCTAAATCGTAGATGTTCAAATTACAGAGTGCTAGCTAAAGCTACAGTTAGAAAACCTACGTTTACTACCTTAATCAGATACAGGTTGCAATTTTCACAAAATTAGACTCGGTATCGCAATGCAGCCCTATCCCTGTCGTATTCTATGTAATATAGCCTATATTAAGAGCGACATTCATATTGTATGATACTGTTGTACATTTCCATGACACAATGTGTGTGCAGTGGTTCTATGTTTTGATGGTTTGCACCAAGACCCTGTTAGTATAATTAGCGTGTAACGTAATATAACTTATACGAGTTTTAAGTGACTCAATCTCTTGCCCTTCATGCTTTACGGGAGGCTTTAAATTCTATTGCACTACTCTGTCCAGCAACCAACAGAGGGAGCTGCTCCGCGGTTCCATGGTGTAATGGTTAGCACTCTGGACTCTGAATCCAGCGATCCGAGTTCAAATCTCGGTGGGACCTG
>NW_019427556.1:0-1215 GCF_002814215.2 Seriola lalandi dorsalis
ACCTACCTACCTACCTACCTACCATGTTAACACCAAATTTCCCAGCACTGTACATACTTGTTTGTGGTTTAAGTGGAACCTGGTATTTACTGGTGCCAGTGAAAATGAGACCTTCTTTCACCCTATCAGACATGCTAATGCCTAATGCTAGCTGGCACCTTTTAGCAGTAAATAGAACCATATTACAATTTTAAATTATCTAACCCTTTACAACATCAGGTAAAATGTAAAGACAGCAAGATAATGGAACTGGTTCAGTTTTTTTTTTTTTTTATGTGATGTTGTCATCATCATCACATAAAAGGTTTATTCATGTAGCACTTTTCACAGACACCAGTCACAAAGTGCAATCAAATGAATAAAAATGAAATTACTGAATGAAAATCAAAATACTTCAAACAACAGCAAAAGTAAAAACACTAGATAAAATATACAAGAGGAAAAAAGTATAAAATACCACATTACCAAAAGGCCTAAAAAGAAATTGAATCCATCACAGTATAAAAAGTACTTCATGTAAAATACGTGTCCCAAAACCCCCTAAAATGGTTGTTCCTCAGTCCTCATTTAATGAAAAATATCAGGCGTGAAAGTTGGCAGTTTGCACATTGAGACAATGTTGATTAAATGTTGAAAACCTGGCCTTCATATAATGTTGATTGAATCGTATATTTACATTTACTCCTTTGGCAGAGGCTTTATCCAAAACGACTCACAAGTGAAAGGCATCACTAAGCTTCAGTGCTGTAGGAAACCTTAGTGTAAATATTCAGTACTACATCTATTTAATAGGTGGAAGGAGTGCATAGTGCATAGTAAGTGCTAGTTAGACATGTCAACACAGATGCATCCCAGAA
Organism: Seriola lalandi dorsalis; assembly: GCF_002814215.2. Classification (NCBI taxonomy): domain Eukaryota; kingdom Metazoa; phylum Chordata; class Actinopteri; order Carangiformes; family Carangidae; genus Seriola; species Seriola lalandi. The sequence goes on from NW_019427556.1 coordinate 858, forward strand.
GTGGCTAGTCCATCCGCTGTGTGTCGTTAGACACGCTGTAGTCTCTGACTTTGCGCACTGCCAGTCCATGTTTTGCTGGACTCTGGCCGCTACCCACCATATAGCAACCTTTCTGACCATAACTCAATGTTGAATTGGCTATCTGATGGCACTCAGACTATAATTTGCCCTCAGTAACACACTCTGGGTCCCCATTCAGTCCCCAGTGGTTGCTAGAAATCTTGATTGCTGTGTCAGTTGACCCCAGAACTGAAAGCCATTTAGCATTTGAAACAGACTGGACCCAATATAAATTAATAAAAACATGAAATACTCTGACGTCATAAGTCAGCAAATCCATTAGTGAAGGTTTTAGGCT
>NW_019427557.1:0-1304 GCF_002814215.2 Seriola lalandi dorsalis
AAGGCATAAAATGTTATAGTATAATGAGGTATAAAAAGTCATAAAACTTCATAGTATAACATGGCATAAAGATGTTTAAAAATGTCATAGTATTATAAGGCATGAAAAATTCATAAAAACGTCAAAGTATAATATGGCATAAAAACTCATAAAAAAGTCATAGTATAGCAAGGCATAATATGTCATAGTAGAGTAAGGCATAAAAAGTCACAAGAAAGTCATAGTATAATGTGGCATAAAAAGTCATAAAACATCATAGTATAATAAGGCATGAAAAGTCATAAAATGTCATAGTATAGCAAGGCTTAAAAAGTCGTAAAACATCATAATATAAAACGGCATAAAAATTTCTAAAAAAGTCATAGTATAATATGGCATAAAAAGTCTTAAAGTCAAAGGATAGTAAGGCATAAAAAGTCATAAAAAAAAGTCATAGTATAGTTAGGCATAAAAAGTCATAAAGAACTCATAGTGTAGTAAGGGATAAAATTTCATAGTATAGTAAGGAATTAAAAGTTATAAAAAGTCATAAAAAAGTCATACTATAGTATGACTTTTTTAGTAAGGCGTAAAATGTCATAGTATGATATGGCATAAAAAGTCATAAAAACGTCATAGTATATAAGGCATAAAAAGTCATATAAACGTCATAGTATAATATGGCATAAAAAGTCATAAAAAAGTCATAGTATAGTAAGTCATAAAAAGTCATTATAACGTGGCATAGAAGGTCATAAAAAGTCATAAAAAGTCATACTATAATATGGCATAAAAAGTCATAAAAAGTCATAGTATAATATGGCATAAAAAGTCATAAAAAAGTCATAGTATAGCAAGACATAAAATGTCATAGTATAATAAGGCATAGAAAGTCATAAAACATCATAGTATAAAATAGCATAAAAATGTCCAAAAACTCATAGTATAGTAAGGCATAAAAACGTCATAATATAATAAGACATAAAAAGTCATAAAACGTCATAGTATAACATGGCATAAAAATGTTGAAAAAAGTCATAGTATAGTAAAGCATAAAATGTCATAGTATGATATGGCATAAAAAGTCATAAAAACGTTATCGTATAATATGGCAAAATAAGTCATAAAAAAGTCATAATATAGCATGGCATAAAATGTCATAATATAGTAAGGCATAAAAAGTCATAAAAAAGTCATAGTATAACGTGGCATAAAACATCATAAAAAAGTCATAGTATAGTAAGGCATAAAAAGTCACAGAAAAGTTATAGTATAACGCGGCATAAAAAGTCATAGAAAAGTCATAGTATAACGTGGCATAAAAA
>NW_019427558.1:0-1401 GCF_002814215.2 Seriola lalandi dorsalis
GTGTGTGTTGTGTCTGTGTTTGGGCTTGTTACCATCTCATTTCCTCCTCTGTGTGTTCATGCATTTCTCTCAGCATTTTCATTTTGGTCCTCTATCATGTGACTGAGTGCTGTGTTTTCTTTTCCTCCCTCCCTATCACTCTCTTATTCCCACTCCCTCAGACAGATGACAGCGCCGGGTGGCAGATGATTCACAATGCCTACAATACAACGGGGGGTTTAAGTGTGGAAACCACAATAAAGAACATATGATCACTAACTATCTCTACTACTAAACTCTAATCCTCCACAAAATTATACTTTCTGACCTCAAGCACCAGTTTGGGTGGAGCCAGACGCAGTTATGGCTGAGGTAATATTCACTATACTGATCCATTACAGAAAAACCACATGAATTTCACACGTGCAAAATCACATGTGACCACACGTGAATGTGTTTTGTGAAATTTAATGTGAAAACATGTTAAATTTCACATGGGAAACGTGGTTTTGGAACATTTTTGTGGTGTAATGTGTGAAGCCCATTTAAATTCCTATGTGAAACATATGAGATTACATGTGAAACCTCTAGAATTACATGTGAAACCTTTGGGATAACATGTGAAACCTTTGGGATTACATGAGAAATCCATGTACATAAATTGTTGTTTGTTTACATGTCAGTACTCACATTACTGCACTTGTTGAAAATGTTATGGTTAAACTTTGAAAATCTACAGTACTACAAAATGTGGTAATATGTTTTCCACACGCACGCACAATTGGCTGAACTACACTGGTCAAAAAAAATTAAGGGAACACTTAAATCACACATTCGGATCTTGATGAACAAATTACTGAAGTTGAAGATCTTCACTCATGTACATTGTATAATTTGTTGAGAACAAAATGACATAACAACGGTCAATGTAAACCAAAACCATCAACCCACTGAGGGCTGGATTCACAATCACACCCAAAATCAAAGTAAAAAATTTGGGAAAATTGGATTTGATCAGCTCATAACATAACAGACGTGGTGCCTGTATGCACTCCCGACAATGTCTGGGCATGCTCCTGAGGAGTCGGTGGATGGTGTCCTGGGGGATCTCCTCCCAGACATGGGAGGCTCAAATGGATTTAGGTCAGGGGAATGTGAGGGCCAGTCAATGGCATCAATGCCATCGTCATGCAGGAACTGCCAACACACTCTGGCCACATGAGGCCGGGAGTTGTCCTGCACCAGGAGGAACCCAGGGCCCACTGCACCAGCGTAAGGTCTGACAATCGCTGACAACAGCAGTCAGGGTACCGTTGGGTATGATAATGGAGTTCTGTGAGACCCTCCAAGATATGCCTCCTCAGACCATCACTGACCCACCGCCAAACCGGTCATGCTGGATGACGTTACAGTCAACATAAC
>NW_019427559.1:0-718 GCF_002814215.2 Seriola lalandi dorsalis
TCAAAAAACGTCATAATATAGTAAGTCATAAAAACGTCAAAAAACGTCATAATATAGTAAGGCATAAAAACATCAAAAAAAAGTCATAGTACAGTATTGGATAAAACGTCATAGTATAGTTAGGCATAAAAAGTGAAAAAACGTCATAGTATAAGGCATAAAATTGTGAAAAAACGTCATAGTATAGTATGGCTTGAAAACGTCAAAAAACGTCATAATATAGTAAGTCATAAAAACGTCAAAAAACGTCATATTATACTACAGCATAAAACGTAATACTATAGTAAGGCATAAAAGTGTCAAAAAAGTCATAGTATAGTTGGCATAAAAACGTCAAAAAACGTCATAGTATAGTATTGGATAAAACATCATAGTATGGTTAGGCATAAAAAGTCAAAAAACATCAAAGTACAGTATGGCATTAAAACTTCAAAAAATGTCATAGTATAGCATAAAACGTCATACTATAGTAAGGCATAAAAGTGTCAAAAAAAGTCATAGTATACTAAGGAATAAAATTGTCAAAAAAACATCACAGTATACTAAGGAATAAAATTGTAAAAAAAAAGTCATAGTATAGTAAGGCATAACAACACCAAAAAACGTCATAGTATAGTATGGCATAAAAACGTCAAAAAACGTCACAGTATAGTATGGTATAAAAACGTCATAATATAGTAAGGCATAAATGTGTCAAAAAAGTCACAATATAGTAAGG
>NW_019427560.1:0-117 GCF_002814215.2 Seriola lalandi dorsalis
ATATTATATAAACTCCCCGTTGTAAGAGGAGATAATTCCATGTGTTTTGGCTGACTGGTAAAAGGATTGTTTCACCCCAAACACTCTGGACGAATATTAATACTGAATTGGAGAAAT
>NW_019427560.1:1716-2351 GCF_002814215.2 Seriola lalandi dorsalis
CTTCCCTTTAGGGGGTTGTTTAAGTGGCTTTGTATGAGCGACTGACTCGGTCAGGACAGCTGATGTCTGACACATGTCTTTTCAATCAGCTCTCCCGCCATAACTGACTTTTCCTTTGTGACTCAGACCGTAAAAAAAACAAAAACTTCACACCATGACACCTGATGGCTCTGTTCTCAAACTCAAAGCTCTGCTGGGACTTCTTAGGGAATCTCGCACACATACACACACACGCAGACACTCCTGCGATAATGGAATAACAAGCTCTGTTTGGAGAGTTATTGCGTTAGATTCAGATGAACATTGAATGAGCCGGAACACCTTTAGTTTTCCATTAAAAGGGGGAGCTGTGAGGGAGAGGAAGCTGCCTGGAATCAACGGCCTGTGTCCAGGGAGAAACCACAGAGCTGGATGGAAGGAATGAGACAGAGGGCGAGAAAAAGGATGATGATGTTATTGGTTAACTGCTGGGACCGTGATTAAATCCTCCTCACTGAGATAAGTCTCTTTGTCAGTTTCTCTTTCATTCTCGGCACATACAGTTCAGCTCCCAGACAGTTTCCTTCCCGCTCTGGGTCAGTCTCTCCACATATGCAGTCACATCTCTTTTTCCTGTCTTTCCAACTCAAGACTTA
>NW_019427561.1:0-1421 GCF_002814215.2 Seriola lalandi dorsalis
TTTTTTTATAGTTCATAGTTTCGTTTGCATCTTGTTTATGCTGTTAAAGTTATTAGTTGACAGATTCCAGATTGATTGTGTATCGATGTATTAGTAATGCCTTAAGGCTCCAGTAGGGGGAAGTTGCGCTTCTCTCCCCCACTTAATACATACGAGTGAAGACGAGAGCCGTGTAATGGTTTCATCCCTCTTCCCTTGCTATTTTGCCTATTTTAAAGGTAATTACCACACAGCAAACATTATAAATGTAGCGATGGGTTGATCAATTGTTCATCTGTCATTGCTTGTTATTCTGAGAGAAAGGTTGTGAGTTTTTGAGTACATTTGTTTGCTTAAGAGTTTCAGGCTAACTTTATTGCTGTGTAAGCTAGCTACTGTCATCTTCCCGCTCAAGCGTCAGACTATTGTTATGCCATTTTTTTGTATTTGAGACTCTTGATAGTGAGATATGATTGTACTGTATGTTTTTTTATTCCCCACTTAATACATACGAGTGAAGACGAGAGCCGTGTAATGGTTTCATCCCTCTTCCCTTGCTATTTTGCCTATTTTAAAGGCGCAACACAGACAAACGGCAACTAATAGGTGGTCACATCAAATAGACCAAATGTAACAACCCTATTAGAAAAGAAAAAAAAAGGGTCAGCTTTAGGGTATGTACAATGTATAGAAATTCTTTGCACTCAAAGAAAAAAGGAAAGGAAAAAGAGGGACAAAGGAACCATTGACAAATTAAAAACCAGCTCATTTACTTGCTCGTATAAACATTTGTGGTCTCTGAGTAGCTTCTTCAGCAGCAGAATTTTACATCCTCGCTGTAAGAAGGAGAGGTTCCGCAGGTCCTTCATTCCAGCAGCTGTCAGACTCCACAACTCCTGCTCTTCCTGACCATGTGCAAACTTGCACTTTTTCATGTACATATCGTGTGTAGTGTGTATATTGTATTTATTAGTGTATATTTGGTGTATTTTTTATGTATATTTCCATAGATGTTTATTCTATAGATGTTTATTTTTCTGCTGTGGTAAATGAATTTCACAGTTGTGGGATTAATAAAGTTAATCTAATCTAATCTACTGGGAAAGACAATTTCTCTACATATTCAATAAAGGGCCTCCAAGTTTGGTTATAACTCCCAAGTAAACTCCTCAGAGTAAATCTCAGCTTCTCTATTTGAAGACACATCATGACTTCTTTGATCCACTGTATGAAAGAAGGGGGATAGGTAGCCTTCCATCTAATAAGAATTAATCATTGCGCTAGCAGTGCAATCGCATTTGACTGGTATGAGGTGATTCCCTGCCTGTTTGAGGGCACACCAAACAATGCTATACAACACATTAAGAACATGGGTGAGAAAGGCAAACTTGAATTTAGTTCTATGGTGGACCAGACAGAGCCTATACCATTTCTAAATGTGG
>NW_019427562.1:0-1194 GCF_002814215.2 Seriola lalandi dorsalis
CGGGCGTTTGCTCAGAATAGGACTATGGCCGACCAATGGTGTGAGGGACAGGACTATATTTTCCCCTCACTGAGTGTGAGTCCTGCTGTGGGGGAGTGGAGCGAGGACAGAGGCCAGCTCCTCTCCCTGAAGACTCCAGTGCTGGGCAGCTTCAGCTCCTGCACTAAGAAGCAGCTGTACCTCAGCTGCATCAAGGTGCTGAACCTCCGCTCTCTGGCCGGAGTCCGGGAGTCCAGGTGGATCGAGGTGTTTGGCTCAGACTCTTCCCCTAAAGGCAGCTGGCGTCTCCTGTACAAGCCTCCTGTTGAGAAACGGATGGCCGACCTCCAGTGGAGGATCGTACATGGAGCCATAGCTACAAACAGACACATAGCTCACTTGAACCCAAGTACTGAGGAGAATTGCCCCTTCTGCCCTGAACCTGAAACCCTCCAACATCTGGTGGTGTCCTGCCTCCGCCTGACAGGGCTGTTCCAGCTGCTGAAGGAGTGGGTGGAGCGGCTGAGAGAGACTTTCTCACTGTCCGTCTTTGTGTACGGACCAAAGTACACTCCCAGGAAGAGAGAGTCCCTGGTTTTAATTAATTTTATTTTTGCAGTTGCCAAGTTGGCAATTTGGAGGACAAGGAAAAACCAGATGAGGGGGGAAGACTGGACTGACCCGGTTCGCTGTTTGAAAGGAGCGTTTTTCACACTGACCGGGAACATGAACGGGTTCAGAGCTGAGTGGGGCTTTGGGCAGCTCCTGACCTCACTAGGGGAGGACTTTTAACTTAGCTTAGCTTGCTTTATTCCTTAGTGTGTGAGAGAGTGTGTGAATGGAAGTTTTCTTGGTTTGTTTTGTTCTATTTTTTTTTTTTCATTTATTTTTTTATTCATTTTACTTTCTGTTTGCAGTAAGTTTTTGATTATTTTGACTTATTGAAAAGGTCAAGGATGTTATTGATAAGGTCCCAAATAAAGTTGTGCTAAAGTCAAAGTCTCTCTCTCTCTCTCACTGCAGCTGAACGTTTTGATTGTTGAACGGTTTCTGTAGGACAAAGTATGAAGGAGTAGTTAGAGATCGTAAGTAAGCGGAAGTATAATAATTTCAGGGTTTAGAGGTAAGTAGGACCCAAATGTAGCCAACACATTGGGGATGGTGCAGACAGGTTTATTTCACACAAGATCCAGAGAACAACAGAGAGACAGCAGG
>NW_019427563.1:0-695 GCF_002814215.2 Seriola lalandi dorsalis
CACACACACGCACACACACGCACACACACGCCTCCAAAACCTAGGGCATTCCCATCAGCCTAAACTGCTGCTTAGGACTAGGACTAATTAGCAAATGTTAGCATGTTAACATACTAAACTCAGATGGGGAACATGGTAAATATTACAGAGTGGCTGTTTACACCAGCGTAAAAATAGTCAAACAGCAGCTATGGGCCGCCCAGTGGCTCCCTCAGCTCTCGTTTTTTGTGCTGTTAAAAAACAGCAAACAGGACGGCACAAATTGTTGCAATGCACCATTTAATGAACAGTGTTAAGGTGCCTTTCTAAATGTCTGTCACCATCAGGTGATTTATTAAATGCCACTTTCAAGCAGAAGGGCTTTTGGAAGTTATATGTAATTATAACACTAGAAATAATGTATAAGGACAGATTCTGGATCAGCACTAACGTGGACGTAGTAGATTTCTGGAAAAGGTATGTAATGTCATGTCACTGTGTGTGTGTGTGTGTGTGTGTGTGGGTCTGTGTGTGTGGCACGCTGAGCTCTGCATTCTGAATATTCTCCTGTTTTTTTTCTTCTGAATGTTAGTGTTACACAACAGCATCACCAATAGCCAATACAGCTCCAGTCGTTTTGATGTTTTGGAGGGACAGAATAACATCCAATCACATCCACTTATTGGTAAGATAAACGCAATAGATCTTTTTATAGG
>NW_019427564.1:0-1212 GCF_002814215.2 Seriola lalandi dorsalis
CTCCAAAGCTTCCCATCCCTGAAAGCTGCTCCACCCACCAAGGACTGGACAGAGGTCAGAGTCCGTCCACCATCATATGAGAGGACTGTGGTGAGAGCTGTGGCTCAGCTGGAGGAGACGCTCAGTGAAGAGATGAAGAAGCTGTTTGAGGCTGAGCTGAAGAGGGTCCAGCAGTATGCAGAGGATGTGACTCTGGATCCTGATACAGCATATCCTAATCTCATCCTGTCTGATGATGGAAAACAAGTTCACTGTGGTGATGTGAGGAAGAATCTCCGAGACAACCCAGAGAGATTTTCTTACTGTGTTTTTGTCTTAGGAAAGCAGAGTTTCTCTTCAGGCAGATTTTACTTTGAGGTTCAGGTTAAAGGAAAGACTAAGTGGAATTTAGGAGTGGCCAGAGAGTCGATCAACAGGAAGGGAGACATCACACTGAGACCTCAGAATGGTTACTGGACGATATGGTTGAGAAATGGAAATGATTACAAAGCTCTTGCTAGCCCTCCAGTCCGTCTCACTCTGAAGTCTCAGCCTGAGAAGGTGGGGGTGTTTGTGGATCATGAGGAGGGTCTGGTCTCCTTTTATGACGTAGCTGCTGCAGCTCTCATCTACTCCTTTACTGGCTGCTCCTTCACTGAGAAACTCTACCCATACATAGGTCCCTGTAATAATGATGGTGGTAAAAACTCCGCCCCTCTGATCATCTGTCCTGTCAATCAAACTGTCTGATCTTTATTATGTTGAAACATTGACAACAATCAATACACTTATTAAATGAATCTTTACATTGTATGTCTACAGTGTAAATATACATCAGACACAGTATTTATACTAAAATAGTGTCTCAGGTGTAAATACTAGGATTCCAGTTGGTTAGAGACATAAAAACAAACCAAACAATGACAAACTGATCAGTTTTTAAATTCAACATTTCACTGTCATTTATGGAAACTAATGCAGACACTCAGTGGTAATGTACAGTGCAAACATGTTTTCATCTGAGTATAATTAATGTGTTCATTTATCATGTCACTGTTGTATTTACTGTGTGGTGGATTTGTATCATTTACTGCTTCAGAGGCGTCTCAGAGTTACAACATGAACAGAAAGAGTAAAATTTGAGGAAATGATCAGAGTTCAAGAGATTTTTCAGTTCAGTGTAATCTCATCTAATAACTGCAACAGCTTTTTGTAAGAATCAATGAGAGACAT
>NW_019427565.1:0-1457 GCF_002814215.2 Seriola lalandi dorsalis
GGACAAAAAGAAAAGTTCCACCTACCAGCACCCTTAAAGCTACACTGTGCATGGCCAAGAAAAAGTCCTGCATATAATCCCCTGTAAAGTCAAAACTATTTTTACACTTTTGTGCAAATAAACAAACTAGATATATAGTGTTAATTACTGTAGTGAGCTTTATTGACTCTAGTAGGCAGATATGTTTTACCTTCAGACAGAGGCAGGCTAGCTGATTCCCTCTGGTTCCAGTCTTGATACTAAGCTAAGCTAGCCATCTCCTGGCTGTAGTTTCATATTTATTCTACATATGTGAGAGTGGTGTAGATCTTCTCACTTCATTCACAGTAAGAAAGCAAATGAAAGAATCTCCCAAAATGTTGCAACTATTTCTTTAAATATTAAATATAATAACTATTTGTAAGTTTTTTCTGCCGCCGCAGCGCTACGTCTTCTAGGCAGATTGGAGGCTACGGTGAGTCGCTACGGGAGATTGATGAGACAGGCTGGGGCTAGCTGGTTAGCATGCTAACGTCAGTAGAAGAGAAGACGTGGTAGGCAAGAGTTAACATTGGCGTTGCTTTTCAGCTCTTGGTGAGTAAAGGAATGAAGCTTGATGCTGAGCTCACTATGTTTCTTCTAGACTGGTGAGTAAACAGCTGTCAATGCTAACGGTGGCTAGGCAGCAATAGCAAAACTTGAAAATAGCTCTTTTGATAAGTTAAATTAACTTCTGAATCGACATAATCAGTTTACTTTCAGAGGCATAGCCGTGATTTTGGTAAAACTGAGGTCAAAAAGCAGCTTTTTATCTGTATTAAAGTTATTCAATTAGTTTCCTATTTAGTTTCCTATTTGATGGTCTCATTGCTGTTTTCATAGTCTTCTCCATATTCTCCATAACATAAGTAGTCAAATTTAAAGATACTGAGGTCTGAAAACACTGGGGACAGCTTTTAAAAGACTCCTTTTTACATTCTTATAATGAAACCTGTTTCTTTGTTTTCACAGAAAGTCAGTCTTTTACCCAGAGAGAAAAAGATCACATTGATTCAATGTCCTCAATGGTATCTACAGAAAGGGCCACGTCCCTGTTATCATGTCCAATCAGTGTATATAGTGCATTGTATAAGTTACCTCTCCTGAGGTGAAGCTCACATCAAAGGCCACTGTGGAAAGAGGCTTGCTACAGTAGCTTTAAATAGATCAGCAGGTAATGGGCTTTGGAAGGCTGTAATTGTAGCAATCCTAATGTAGCGAGTGCGGCCACTTTTTAAAGCTTGGCACAGGCCGGACAGATTACCATCAGGGGGCTACGGTGCCACCTGGCAAACAACATCCTCTCTGTGATCAGTCTAATTTACGGCCACCAGTCGTCCAGGAGCTGGCTCACAGGCCCTTGTCTCAGCATTTGTTTTGAGTCCTTTGACAAATAACTGATGATGATTTAAGTTTTTCTTCTCTACAACTAAAAAAAA
>NW_019427566.1:0-1320 GCF_002814215.2 Seriola lalandi dorsalis
AAAAAAAACAGAGAGTTAACTTTCCCTTCACTTCACTGATTTTACTTAAGAAATACATTTTAAAAATGGAAAATGGAAGAATATTGTTACATTAAGATGTAAGCCATGTAGACAATACCTCAATTTCACGCAACAACTAAAACACGTTTGACACTGATATGAGATCAGTCCCATCACTGGGGGGTTGACTAAAATGTTGACAATGTTCATCAGTACACTCACCACATCCTGAGTGAGGCTGTTTAAGTTTAACACTTCTTTCATTGTGTAATTGCAATTTCTGCTCATTTGTTCTCACACCTCCACAGTGTGAGGAGAAAAAAAGATTTAAAATTAAGTCAATTGAAGGAAACTTAAAGAAGTGAGAGTATTTGTGCCAAATAAAAGAGTGGAGCATTTATACATGAGCATCACTGTTGAAAATATGCAAACTTCTGTCTTTCAATTTTTTTCTTTGCAAGACGTTGCCTCACTAAGAATACACTGTATTACATTTCTAATATTTTAGTCTAATCTAATTTAACAAAAAAAATGAATTAATTGAAAGAAAGAAAGAAAGAAAGAAAGAAAGAAAGAAAGAAAGAAAAAAGAAATTATGGATATTTAAATTAGTCCTCTCACACAAGTCAAAGTCATTTGGTTATTTGAAGGTTCTTTTCTTTTTGCACGAAAATTAAAGCCAATCAAACATGAATCAAAGGGAACTACGTGAGAGGAAGAAAAACTGTTTTCAGCTACAAGATCGGCAACAATCACAGGTTTGCTTTTGTGTGGACAAAAGGAAAAAAACGAAATCCGTATCGATATTATTTAAAATATGCTATTACCCATTAAATAATTTTATCAGTGTCTGGTACAACGCGAATATACAATACATTATGAATATGGTTCTGACAGAGCAAGAACAAAATCTGGGATAATGTGTGACTGTCAGACTGTGTGAATACACGAAAACAGGCAGCTAATTCAAAGATAAAGACTGTGACACTGAGATGGTGTTAGAATTTACCTGCGGAACATTTACAGCAGAGATCGCTCTCTCTCTGATAAGTGGAGTCATTTGAACAGTGATAATGGACCGTCAGTCTGCTCCATCCTCCTAATTTACTCCGCTCGAGCTGAGAGAGAGAGCGCGCGGAGCAGGCCTATAACTCGCGCGCTAGACCTCGTCCCCTCCGTGTGCGCTTCCTCTCATGCCCTCCTCTTCTTTCTCACGCGATCATAGATAGATAGAGATAGATAGAGAGGGGGTGTGTGTGGGGGGTGGGGTGGTGTGAGAGAGATTTTATTGCTTTGCGGCCTTTTAAAAACCCATTTAGT
>NW_019427567.1:0-1646 GCF_002814215.2 Seriola lalandi dorsalis
AGTATAGTAATGCAAAAAATGTCATAGTATAGTACGGCAAAAAAAAGTCATAGTATAGTATGGCAAAAAAACATCATAGTATAGTAAGGCATAAAAAAGTCATAGTATAGTAAGGCAAAAAACATCATAGTATAGTAAGGCAAACAAATGTCAAAAAACGTCATAGTATAGTAAGGCAAAAAATGTCATTGTATAGTAAGCCAAAAAGTTTCATAGTATAGTAAGGTAGGCCGGGCGCGGGATTTGAACCCACAACCTTCTGATTGAAAGGCAAGAGCTAACGTCATAGTATAGTAGGGCAAAAAAATGTCAAAAAACGTCATAGTATAATAAGGCAAAAAAAAGGTCATAATATAGCAAGACCAAAAAAGTCATAATATAGTAAGTTGAAAAAAAAAAGTCAAAAAACGTCATAGTATAGCAAGGCAAAAAATGTCATAATATAGTAAGTTAAAAAAAAAGTCAAAAAAAGTCATAGTATTGCAAGGCAAAAAATGTCAAAAAACTTCATTGTATATTAAGGCAAAAAATGTAAAAAAAAAGTCATAGTATAGCAAGGCAAAAAATGTCAAAAAAAAGTCATAGTATAGTAAGGCAAAAAATGTCCAAAATCGTCATAGTATAGTAAGGCAAAAAAAAAGTCAAAAAACGTCATTGTATAGTAAGGCAAAAAAATGTCAAAAAACGTCATAGTATAGTAAGGCAAAAAAAAAAAGTGAAAAAACGTCATAGTATAGCAGGGCAAAAAAATGTCAAGAAACGTTATAGTATAGTAAGGCAAAAAAATGTCAAAAGACATTATATTATTGTAAGTCATAAAGATGTCATAGTATAGCAAGGCAAAAATTTTTAAAAAAAAGTCATAGTATAGTAAGGCAAGAAAAAGTCATAGTGTAGCAAGGCAAAAAATGTCATAATATGGTAAGTTAGATAAAAAAGTCAAAAAATGTCAAAACACATCATAGTATATTAAGGCAAAAAATGTCGAAAAAAGTCATAGTATAGTAAGGCAAGAAATAGTCACAGTATAGCAAGGCAAAAAATGTCGTAATATAGTAAGTTAAAAAAAAAGTCAAAAAAAGTAATAGTATAGCAAGGCAAAAAATGTCAAAAAAAAGTCATAGTATAGCAAGGCAAAAAATGTCAAAAAACGTCATAGTATATTAAGGCAAAAAATGTCAAAAAAAGTCATAGTATAGTGAGGCAAGAAAAAGTCATAGTATAGCAAGGCAAAAAATGTCATAATATAGTAAGTTTAAAAAAAAGTAAAGAAAAAGTCATAGTATAGCAAGGCAAAAAAAGTAAAAAAAAAAGTCATAATATAGTAAGGCAAAAAATGTCAAAAAAAAGTCATAGTATAGTAAGGCAAAAAATGTCAAAAAACGTCATAGTATAATAAGGCAAAAAATGTCAAAAAAAAGTCATAGTATAGTAAGGCAAGAAATGTCATAAAAACGTTATAGTATAGTAAGGCAAAAAAATGTCAAAAAACGTCATAGTATAGTAAGGCAAAAAATTGTCAAAAGACATTATATTATTGTAAGTCATAAAGATGTCATGGTATAGTGAGGCAAAAAAATATCAAAAAAAGTCATAGTCTAGTAAGGCAAAATAAAAGTCATAGTATAGCAAGGCAAAAAATGTCA
>NW_019427568.1:0-1714 GCF_002814215.2 Seriola lalandi dorsalis
AAGTCATAGTATAGTAAGGCTTAAAAAACATCATAGTATAGTAAGGCTTAAAAACGTCATAGTATAGTAAGGCTTAAAAATGTCATAGTATATTAAGGCATAAAAAAGTCATAGTATAGTAAGGCTTAAAAACGTCATAGTATAGTATGGTGTAAAAAATGTCAGTATAGTAAGGCATGAACAAACGTCATGAAAACGACATAAAAATGACACAGTATACTAGGGCATAAAATTTTTTTATGAAAAAGTCATAGTATAGAAAGGCATAAAAAAGTCATAGTATAGTAAGGCTTAAAAAAACGTCACAGTATAGTAAGGCTTAAAAACGTCATAGTATAGTCAGGCTTAAAAAGTCAAAGTATAGTAAGGCATAAAAAAGTCATAGCATAGTAAGGCTTAAAAAACATAGTATAGTAAGGCTTAAAAACGTCATAGTATAGGAAGGCATAAAAAGTCATAAAAACATCATAGTATAGTAAGGCTTAAAAATGTCATAGTATAGTAAGGCTTAAAAACATCATAGTATAGTAAGGCTTAAAAACATCATAGTATAGTAAGGCTTAAAAAGTCATAGTATAGTAAGTCATAAAAAAGTCATAGTATAGTAAGGCTTAAAAAACATCATACTATAGTAAGGCTTAAAAACGTCATAGTATAGTAAGGCTTAAAAATGTCTTAGTATATTAAGGCATAAAAAAGTCATAGTATAGTAAGGCTTAAAAACATCATAGTATAGTATGGTGTAAAAAATGTCAGTATAGTAAGGCATGAACAAACGTCATGAAAACGACATAAAAATGACACAGTATACTAGGGCATAAAATTTTTTTATGAAAAAGTCATAGTATAGTAAGGCATAAAAAAGTCATAGTATAGTAAGGCTTAAAAAAACGTCACAGTATAGTAAGGCTTAAAAACGTCATAGTATAGTAAGGCTTAAAAACATCATAGTATAGGAAGGCATAAAAACATCATAGTATAGTAAGGCTTAAAAATGTCATAGTATAGTGAGGCATAAAATAGTCATAGTATAGTAAAGCTTAAAAAACATCATAGTATGGTAAGGCCTAAAAACATCATAGTATAGTAAGGCTTAAAAAGTCATAAAAACATCATTGTATAGTAAGGCTTAAAAAATGTCACAGTATAGTAAGGCATAAAAAGTCATAAAAACATAATTGTATAGTAAGGCTTAAAAAACGTCACAGTATAGTAAGGCTTAAAAAGTCAAAGTATAGTAAGGCATAAAAAAGTCATAGCATAGTAAGGCTTAAAAAACATCATAGTATAGTAAGGCTTAAAAACTTCATAGTATAGTAAGGCTTAAAAACATCATAGTATAGTAAGGCTTAAAAAGTCATAGTATAGTAAGTCATAAAAAAGTCATAGTATAGTAAGGCATAAAAAAGTCATAGTATAGTAAGGCTTAAAAAAACATCACAGTATAGTAAGGCTTAAAAATGTCATAGTATATTAAGGCATAAAAAAGTCATAGTATAGTAAGGCTTAAAAACGTCATAGTATAGTATGGTGTAAAAAATGTCAGTATAGTAAGGCATGAACAAACGTCATGAAAACGACATAAAAATGACACAGTATACTAGGGCATAAAATTTTTTTATGAAAAAGTCATAGTATAGTAAGGCATAAAAAAGTCATAGTATAGTAAGGCTTAAAAAAACGTCACAGTATAGTAAGGCTTAAAAACGTCATA
>NW_019427569.1:0-1301 GCF_002814215.2 Seriola lalandi dorsalis
ACGTGGGGGGAAAAAAAAAAAAAAAAACTGCAGCAAAATAACAGGCCGTTCCTCCAAAAATACTGCATCTCGTTCAAGAGAAAATCCGATCCAAAACACACAAGTCTGCATGTGTTCTCAGTGCATCATTTCGAAGGATGTTTGCTTTTCACATTTGTTTCTATGAGCTGAACACTGGATTCACTGTACTCGCCAAAATTCAACACGTTTCCCGGCCAATTAGATGTTTACAATTGTACTGGACTCCACACGACGGCTGAGCAGCAGCCAGATCACTGCAGTTCACTGCGCAGGCGCGCGACAGGCCACCAAAACAAAACATGTCGGCCGTGTGGAACTTTTACAAAGTGTGAGACTGATATAACATACGCCTTCTGCAATGCATGACAAGAATGATCCGTATCAGCTGTGGATCGGCTGATCTCATTCATAGATGATTGGTATCGGTGGCAAGAAAACAGGACCACGGCATCACTAGAAGAAAAACTGGAAGTCTGGAAAACATCCACTGGCACTGAAGTAGAGGCTGGACCAACCAGTAAAACATGTGGATATACATCTCTTCTTTACAAATTTATGTACATACCTTCTTATTTATGGTTGAGTTGTTATTTTCTACTTTATTCTATTTTTATACTTTTTATGTCTTCTACCTTGTTTTCCCTATGCTGCTGTAACAAGTGAATCTCCCCAGCGTTGGATCAGTAAAGGTTTAGCTTATCTTATCTTACTGTACCTAAAACACCATTAAACCAGCTGCATGGACTTTGAGAATTTTTTACTGAACAGCTATACAGCACACAAAAGACGAATGATGGCTAAACAGTAGGATTATTAATCCATTGGTCCTCACCTAAAAAAGTCAATGAAGCCCTTTTTAGGCTTCTGTACAAGGCATCGGTGGAGTGAGACTTGTTCCAAACGTGCTCTCCAGTTTTGATCTTTTAATTTCAGTTTAAACCCGCTTTAATTGGCACAAAGACACTCGAAACATTTTTTATAACCAAGCTAAAACAAAAACAAGAACATGTCCAGCAAAAGAGGATACAAGAAGATGGCGCCAGCACATTGACTTTGGAAGACGACTGCGAACACTCTAATATCGCACCTCCATGGGCACAGAAAATTATTGAGAGCTCGGTTCTGTCCAGCAAGAAATAAATGAACATCTACCAACAATACAAGCAACCACTACCAGGATTGAGTCAGAGCGCTGCATCGTTGGGTAATACATTTCTTCAGATAATTCGAACCCCGAAATAAGAGCCAGGGGAAAAGAACAGACTCACATCTATGAACAA
>NW_019427570.1:0-1384 GCF_002814215.2 Seriola lalandi dorsalis
TTTTTGTAGTTTTTTGGCATTTTTATGCCTTACTATACTATGATATTTGACGTTTTATGCCTTATTATTGTCAGGGTTTTGAGGTAAGTAGGACCCAAATGCAGCCAACACATTGGGGACGGTGCAGGCAGGTTTATTTAATAAAAGAACTTCAAAAAACAGGCACAGGGAACCACAGGGGATGAGAACAGAACAAGGACAAACCCGGAGATGAACAGCTTGGAGACGAACCAGACATGAACAGATGACGTGAACTGATGAGGATGAACCCAGAAATAAACAGACGAACCAACACAGACAAAGGGAGCACAAAGACTATATAGACAAGGGAGGCAAGGTGATTGAACACAGGTGAAACACATTAAGGCAGGGCAGACAATCACCACACAAACAAGACCAAGACAGGAAGCAAAACACTGAGACACACAAGGAAACCTTATTACAAAATAAAACAGGAAGTGAGAAAGTCCAAAACAAAACTAACAAAAAGTGTCTGCCATAGCAAACCATGACAATTATATCATGACGTTTTTCGACATTTCATGCCTTACTCTAGTATAACATTGTATGCCTTAATATACTCTGACTTTTTGTTGATATTTTATCCCTCACTATACTGACATTTTTATGACGTTTTTATTCATTACTATATTATGACGTTTTTAAAATGTTTTTATGCCTTACTATACTATTACTTTTCAATCAAACTTCATGCCTCACTACTGTGAAGTTTCTTGATGTTTACGCCACACTATACTGACATTTTTATGCCTTAATATCCACTATGAAGTATTCCATATATATTACATATTTGTCCCTATATTAAGAGTGATGTTAACATCCATTGCATTACATGTCACTACGCTTTTGTGGGGTCAAAATGAAAACGAAAATGTTGTCTTCCAGTCCTCTCATCAAGGCAGGTCATCAGTTCTGACGTCACTTGCTTGTCTATCTGTGGCAGTGGCAGCTGTTTGTTTCACCAGGGTGTAAATGACACAAAGATCCAGTGCACGTTACTTGTCGCCGATTATTTTGGGGGAAAAAACAACACATAGAAGACTACGTGCTCTTACTTTGAAAAGCGGAAATGGCGTTGTCAGCAGGTGCTCACGTGTTTTCCGAAAGTGAGCAGAAAGTTTGTTTCAAAACATTTGTGGAATTTATTTGTGTATTTGCAAATCCGTTTTGTATCTGCAAGATATGTGGATTTGTAAATGTATTTGTTGTATTTGTGGAAGTTGTTTTATATTTATAGATCATAATAATATTGAAACAAATCTACCTCCATAAATTCATAATATCATGTCGATGGAGGTCAGGAGCTTCAGTTAAAGTGCACATAAAACATCAGAACAAGTGATCATGTGATCTCAGTGACTGA
>NW_019427571.1:0-1220 GCF_002814215.2 Seriola lalandi dorsalis
GTGTTGGAGCTCAGTCAGCAGGTCGAGGACCTGGATCTGTACTAACGTATACATACACAGCTCTATACTTTATGTGTGTGTCTGTGTTTCTACAGGTCAAAACATTACATCACAGAGCTGTTTGATTAAATATAAATAACCTTGAGTTCTGGTTGTTAGTGGTTTAGCCACCAGTCCTCTGGGAGGACAAGAATCAATTACTTCATTGATAAATTTATCAATCTCATCTCAGAAGCCATGACTTCTCGATTCAATGGATCTCCAGTCTCTACATGAAAAGAACACAACAGGACAAAGACTGGGTGTAAATAAAGGAGTTTATTAACTAAACCACTATCTACAGAGTAAATGCAAGGTGTAATAATCATAGAGATGAAATTAATAATGCATGCATCTACTAGACTACTATACTTAAGTATATTTTTTCAGTATCTGATTATTGTTTTTTTGACTTTGACTCCACTACATTTCTATGAAGCACTCTTACTTTGAAGCAGAGCTTTTAGTCAGTGAATGTATTTTCCTTCATTTTGAAAATGTGACCATACACTGAGTTAGGGTTAGAGTTATCACAGCTTACTCTTCCACTGTCAGTCATGTTTGAACCTGTCAGTGTCCTAATGATGGCGACCTTAGATAAAGATGAGGCAGAAGATTCTTCACCAGAGACCATGGTCTGATCTGAAGTCTGTGTTTGAAACTTTAGAAATAAAGAAAGATTCATTTAGTTTTAATGTTTGCCTTGTTTACCACGACCAGACCTCATCACTGACTAAAAAAAAAAATGAAAACAGCAATGGCTCCTTAAGTTGATTGAGTTGTGTTTTTATGTTTAAAATCTTTTTATTCTACAGGTTCTACAGTCAGCCAGTCAGTCAGTCAGTCAGTCAGTCAGTCAGCCAGTCAGCCAGTCAGTCAGTCAGTCAGTAGGTTGTTTCAGAGTCATCAGGTTCTGTAAATGTGGAACAATACAACAATGTGTTCACATAAACGTACCCCTTGAATACTTCAGTATTTTTAACATCAAGTACTCCAGTACTTTAACTCTGACTGAACAACTTTCCCTTGTATTGGAGTCATATTTGACCAGGAGGAGCTGTACTCTGACTCCAGTAATGCAGCTGTGGACTCTGTCCCCCTCTGGTACTGAAGTTAAATGTTTGACCACTGTAACTGTACTTTTGATGTTTTATAAACCGTGAGGGTCTGGCACCTAAATA
>NW_019427572.1:0-1424 GCF_002814215.2 Seriola lalandi dorsalis
TTTTTTTTTTTTTTTTTTTTTTTTTAAATCAAAGTAGTTGGTTGAATTTTTGCCCATGTTCAATGTTTTGTTAATTTTGTCAAAAAACATTTTGCCAGTGAATCTGTGAATAGGTTGTTACAAACCTGACCACTAGATGGTATAGTTTAACACTTTCCATCCCTGTACTGTAAATAGCTCTGCTCTACCTCCAGTTCTTAAAAGATTTTCTAACTAACACCTTTCTTCCCGTTTGACCCTCCCTTCGATGCGTTTCATTTGCACCCCAAATTTCAAATCTGTGCAAACTTACTAGCAGACATTTCTATGGTTGCTTAATTTCTTAAGCCATAACCAGATATTATTATATTGTGCATATACTCAGGAGAACAACCATTAAACAGTTTGATTAAATGATTATCCCTGTGGCAATTATTTCTATGCACAGAGTAGAACTGTCTTGTTAACAGGTGAATCAGGAAACAATGTTCAATAAAGGTCAACACTGAGAATTTCTCTCTGTGGCTCAGGTGGTTGATAGAACGAATAGAGAGTGTCGCGTGTTGTGCAGGTTCGTAAAGGAGAAGAAGAAATTGTGATGATGGGATTTGTAAAAATGTTACTGCTCCAAATCTACCAGAGCGGCAGGGAAACATTTCATGGAGCTTGGTTTGATTTCACACGTAGCAGATTTCTTGTTAGAAAGGAACCAGTGAGCTTAAATGAAAATCACATTTTTAATACAGTTAAAACTTGTAGCTGTAACAATTGAGTGATTAAACGTTATGTTACTCTCTGGAAAAACAGTCGTTGTCTGGGGTTGTGTTTCCAACCTGGGCGTCTCATTTTGAATGATCACATGCTGAAAAAGGTTTGGAACAACACAGCAAACGGATCTAACATAGTTATGTAATTCATTTTAATAAAAAGGTTAAAGTTCAAATATTCACCAGTCAACAAAAATAAAACAAGCAAGAGGTTTAAAATAAAAAATATGAAGACTCAAGCAAACAAAAAGAGATATAACAAAATCATCTTGCCTGTACATGGTGCAGGTTGGACTGGATGATATTCACTGGACCTGGATTCTTTCACATCCGTATTAAAATCTGTCCTAGTCTGGGTTTTAAATGAATATACGGCCCTTTTGAGGAATGTCTGTACAAGAGCTGCTTCTGTAGAGCTGTTTAAAAAGGATCAATTCCAGAGTAGAAATAGCACAGATGCTGCTAATAACATTAACGATGGCTCTTTCTGCACTGAATTGTCCCTGTGCCATGACCGTGGGTGTGACCCCGACCGAACGCGCAAACCAGCCATCGTCAATATCATTATTTACAGCTGTGCTTTTTTTTTTTTCCCCCGACTGTGACACATCAAAATATCTTACACGAACAAAGCCCACTCTCATCAGAAATGACCAGCATGAGACACCAGACGGTTCA
>NW_019427573.1:0-1190 GCF_002814215.2 Seriola lalandi dorsalis
TCCCCTGGGGGCTGGCGCATGTTTCAGGGGCGTCACCCATCTTCTCCTGTGTTTCCACTTGGAGAAGAGAGTAATTTTCCACTGAACTTTGGAATAATTTAAATCTAGAGTTTACTTATAAACTCGCACATCCATCTTCCACCATGACCACAAAACATTAAATGAAATAACATAAAACTACTTGCACTAATAATGAGAGAGGAATAATAGGAGTGTGGATTTCATATTACATCCTTCAAACCTGGAATTAATCATGATACAAGTGGTTAATTGACAAACAACAATATAAACATTTCCTAAAGCTAATAGTCTATAAATGTGGATTGCACAGCAGTTCTTTGACGGTAATAATAATAATATGGACATTCTGGATGTCATGTAGTGTGTTACCTTGTGTGAAGGGTGCTGACAGTATGGTCAAATGAAGGACATTGTCATAAAATCTACATGTTACATTTCTAACATTCTATGGGATAGAAGTTTGGGATTAAACTATTGCATAGGAACATCTCATGAGTTACAGAACAGCTAGATATTTAATTTCATACTCTTTCTTCTTTCTTAGATCTGTGTCTGTGAAGAGAGTTCTGCTGGTCACTACCCAGGATTGGAATGTGGGTTGTAGTTTATGAGTCTTATCTAGAGAGGGACAGAGGAAGGGAGGTTGGTGTGTGTGTTCATGCATGGCACAGACAGAGCAGGATTCACACCTTAATATTAATCAGTCCTTTTGGTGTTACTTTTCTATATAAGAAACAATCAAATATTAGACAGAGTCTTATTGTTACAAACTGGAGATTTTGCCTATATTCTCCAGTTGCCACGTGTCCATTGGTTGATCCTCTGGAGCTGACCCTTTGACCTTTGGTCTGGTTCTGTGTCTCTCTGGGATGCTAAAAGCATGGTCTGTTTGTGGGAGAAGGGTCCTTTGTCTCTGTTTCCTATCAATCTGATAGTTTGATGGTGGGAAGAGTCACAAAGTGTCAGTTGTGGGTCTGTAACTCTGCATGTCCTTATAATGAACTTCCTTAATGGCTTGTGACTGATGCCAGGCCACGTATGTACGCTACAAGTGATTGTTGTTAATGTACCCCGGGCTGCAGCTTCTTCCACACATCTAACTGTGCTTTTGTCCAGCTCTTCACTGTCTACATAATTTTAAAATCTGAAATGCAGCCACACATCTGCCT
>NW_019427574.1:0-1658 GCF_002814215.2 Seriola lalandi dorsalis
TCCCAGATTTCCCTCCCAGCTGACTGTTGACGTGTTGAAACTTAATACAGTTCACGGCTGATTCGGCTGAACTTGAATGCACCATCAGTTCCCTGCCTGATGTGAGCTTTACCTGACAGGCTGCTGGACCCGAACGCGTCACTGTTCTGCTTCTTACTGAGTCTGAGATCTGCCCAGACACAAACTGTGAGACATCAACCCACGTGTCACAGAGACATGAACAGTTAGCAGCAGCTGGTTTCCCACTCACAGTGTTGTCATCAGGTGGTCTCTGGTTCCCTGGAAAATGAAACACACGGTGACACTCACAGTTTGTGTTAATCAGGCTTAACTAACGTTGGAGTGGATTTTCTCACCTCGAGGTCTGATGAGGAGAACAGTGATCACAGTGATGAGGAGTTCAGCCACACGCATCATCAACATTATGTAGGTCAGAGCAAAACAATCTGTAGGAGCTGTGGAGAAGAAATGAGAGGAAACATGTTTTAAAAAAAAAAAACAAGATTTTAAAAAAAAAACAACAAAAAAACAAAGGAGCAGGTTTATGTGTGAGCCGTGGAAATAAAATCCCAGCAATAGAAGATAAATAAAAGATGATCAAGTTGCACGAGGGTCTCATAAAACTAAGGTGAATCATGATTTGTAAGTTTCTGTCCAAAATGAAAAGGTCAGAAAAACACGTACATCTACACTAACAACCTCACAGATGTCGGCTGTTGTGATCGTCACTGTGAAGACCAGGACAACCACACAAAAATGAATCTGCAAACACTGATACTGTATGCAGTGTTTTAAACATCTTCACGTTTGACCCACGTTAAATCCCATTTTCTAACTTCATGTGGGATTCAAATTAGTGAATGGATCTGAATCAAGGAGATTACACAACACTGATTGTTCTGTTTCCGTTTGGTACGGCTGAATATGAAATTCAATATAAAATAAAATAGGAACACAATAAACTTATCATCGTCCTCCTGGCCAATCACTGGTGAAGATGGAGACATTGAGAGAGAGCGGCAAAATGAGTCAAATTAACTTCATCGCTGTTATGATTGTAATATTTCAGTGTTTTGTTCTAACAGACGGTTAAACAGACAGATAAAACAGCGCTTCTTGTCGTCGTCCTAATTCGTTAAAAAAAAAAACATCTACGGATGTACAGACCAGCATCCTCACGTGTGACTCTCACGTATCTTTCCTGCGTTCAATCAGGAACTACAGCTGAGTCTTTTGAACCGCTGAAGATCCGGGTCGGACTGTCACATTTAACCCTGATCATCCCTGACATTTTTTTTTACAAGGCAGAGTGACTTCATCTCCATCTCTGACAATGAAGGAGAGACGTAGTCCTGTGACAGCTGCTCAGAAGATTAGAAAGAAACATGAAAAAAATAAATGAAATGATAATATCCAACTCCAACGAGTGCTCCAACAAAACCACCATAGAGGTCACTTGTCTCTGCCCTTGGATATGACCCGTATGGTACCAGCTGCAGGAATACTGGACCTTCATCGTCTCAGAGTAGGACTGTCTTTACAGTCACTGCGATGTTAGATAAAATACAACAGATGTTTGTAAATGTATCTTATCCTTGATTTAAGACTCCATTAAACTCTGTTAACATCAAACAAACACACTCAGCTGTTCTAAGGTT
>NW_019427575.1:0-1174 GCF_002814215.2 Seriola lalandi dorsalis
GTTCACCTCAATTCACTTCAGTTCACTTCAGTTCAATGCATTTCACCTCAGTGCACTTCACTTGAGTTCACCTCAATTCACTTGAGTTCACTTCACTTGAGTTCACTGCATTTCACCTCAGTTCAGTTCACCTCAATTCATTTGAGTTCACTTCACTTCATTTCAGTTCACTTGAGTTCACTGCATTTCACCTCAGTTCACCTCAGTTCACTTCACTTCATTTCAGTTGACTTGAGTTCACTGCATTTCACCTCAGTTCACTTCACTTCATTTCAGTTGACTTGAGTTTACTGCAGTTCACCTCAGTTCACTTCAGTTCAGTTCACCTCAATTCACTTCAGTTCACTTCAGTTCAATGCATTTCACCTCAGTGCACTTCACTTGAGTTCACCTCAATTCACTTGAGTTCACTTCACTTGAGTTCACTGCATTTCACCTCAGTTCAGTTCACCTCAATTCATTTGAGTTCACTTCACTTCATTTCAGTTCACTTGAGTTTACTGCAGTTCACCTCAGTTCACTTCAGTTCAGTTCACCTCAATTCACTTGAGTTCACTTCACTTCAGTTCACTGCATTTCATCTTAGTTCACTTCAGTTCAGTTCACCTCAGTTCACTTCAGTTCATTTCAGTTCACTTCAGTTCACTTCAGGTCACCTCAGTTCACTTCACCTCAGTTCACTTCAGTTCACCTCAGTTCCCCTCAGTTCACTTCAGTTCACCTCAGTTCACATCAGTTCACTTCAGTTCAGTTCAGTTCACATCAGTTCACTTCAGTTCACCTCAGTTCCCCTCAGTTCACTTCAGTTCACCTCAGTTCACATCAGTTCACTTCAGTTCAGTTCACCTCAATTCACTTGAGTTCACTTCATTTCAGTTCACTTGAGTTCACTGCATTTCATCTCAGTTCACTTCAGTTCAGTTCACCTCAGTTCACTTCAGGTCACCTCAGTTCACCTCAGTGCACTTGAGTTTACTGCAGTTCACCTCAGTTCAGTTCACCTCAATTCACTTCAGTTCACTTCACTTCATTTCAGTTCACTGAAGTTCGCCTCAGTTCACTGAAGTTCGCCTCAGTTCACTTCAGCTCATTTCAGTTCACTTCATTTCGCTGCATTACACCTCATTTCACTTCAGTTCACCTCAGTTCATTCAGTTCACCTCAGTTCACTTCA
>NW_019427577.1:0-1059 GCF_002814215.2 Seriola lalandi dorsalis
CGTCCGATGCAGGATTCGAACCGGGGCCGACTGCAGCGAGGACTGTAGCCTCTACACATGGGGCGCCTGCTTAAACCACTACGCTACACGACGCCCCAACTTTGTTAAAATCACAACAACCGCTGTAGTGGAGCTGATTTGTGTTAGAAAATGGAAAGTAAACCACTTCATTTTTTCACAAACACAGATGAAAGAAATGCTGAGTGAGAGACATTACAGAAAATAACAGTCCAGATGTGATGTCAGTCAGCTCTCTAGCAATATCTCATAGATAAGACTTCATTGTTACACATATTTCCAGTAACAGCGGTAAACATTTCTCCTGTGTCTCACCAGTTTCACACAGATCCCGTTAGAAACCAGTAACAATGAGAAGTGTTTACTGCAGGGTCACCTCTGGTCTCTAAGGAACTGAGTCCTGACCCCGCTGATACAAGTGGCAGCACATACAGATTTCCCCTTCTATCCTACACAAACTTCCTCCATCAGATTAAACCTGTTTTCATTCCACAGACGTGCTGCGCGCACACACACACACACACACACACACACACACACACACACACAAAGAAGCAAACCGGCAACACATAAATGTCACGTCCCTACAGTACAGAAAAGAAAAGCCTCATTTTGTCTAATGCCTGAGGTGACAGGCCTCTAAACCGGCTCATCTCCCTCCCCTCGGGGTCAGCGACACGACACACTTCTGCTGCCCTCCAATCAGCAAGTTTTTTATTCCCTCACGGTCTGAACGTTTCACCTGACTAAAACTGACACAGGAAACAATAGAGGAAACCTGTATTAAAAACAAGAGAAAAGGAAAGAAAACACAGGAAATCTGATAAGCGTACATGCACATATCCACTGTAGAGACACACTCGCTGTCCATGCGCAGCGGAGCTGTGGCGGAAAGTCAAAAGTCAACAATTTCCTGTGCTACCTTGGTAATCTGTTTGGTTGAAACATGGACATTTCTACATAAAGAAATCCTTCCAGCATCAGGCGTGTGCACAGTATTACCATTAAAATGCAGCTTGACGAGAATCACCTCCTCGCGGT
>NW_019427578.1:0-1247 GCF_002814215.2 Seriola lalandi dorsalis
TCTAGTTCATGACTGGTTTAAAACTATGAAGTTGATAGAGTCGGCTCAGGTTAAGGGAAGCTCAGATAGTCTGAAATATATTTGGAACATTTGGACAGTCAGTAATTGTGTTCCTGGGGTAAAACTGGAATCCCTTTACAACCAGGGCATTTGATACGAAAAAGAATTTGTGTGAGGGAAAAGTGATAATGACAATGATAACTTCTTTCAGGACTCTGGCAAAGACAACGACAAAGACAACAGAAGCTGGGCGATGAAGTGTAGCGCGGTGCAGACACAAACACGAGGGACGCCAAACATTTGTTTTGCAGTAGGCCAGGGATTCTAAAATATTATCTACCTAGTGTAATGCGAGAGCACATAAAAAACGTTGCTTGAACAGGAAATGCATTTATTCCCATAGAGCCCAGAGAACAGCAGGGGAAGCAGTTTGAGGGGAGATTGTTGTAATCACAGTGGGCAAATTCATTGTATTATCAGACACCGTCAATCACTTCAGTTGGGCTGTAAAGGAAAAACAAAAAAAAAGGTCAAATAATTGATGTGGTTTTTATTTCTGTTATAGTTCCCAGTCATTTCAAACCTGAAGTGGAGGGTATGATTGTGATATCTATCAAACTGTGTGACCATATTTATGAAACAAGGTGTTCAGTATCCTTTCTTTCTGTCCTTTAGTGTTGGTCGTCATGACGATACGCACGCTGCGGGTCTCAGCGCTTCTTAACCTCCTAGGACCTGGCGTCCAAATATGTGGACCTCACATTTTGGGTTCTCTAGACCACAATACTAACTTTTTCTCAACAAGGGCCTGGTGACCACATATGAGGATATTATACTGCCACTCAGTAATCGAAATTTAAAACTAATGTCCTCATATGTGGACATCATTTTTTTCAGGTCCCAATCAGCCTAAATAGCAAAGAGAAATTAAAAATGCACGCCATGCAAGAGTTCGGGTCTTAGGAGGTTAAAGGAGTTAGAGGCACAGGTTTTTGAGTTGATCATTAAATGAAAAACATTGTTTCCTCAAATATGTCAGGTCACAGCCTAATATATTTACTTTTAATAGGACTGTCAGCGAGTGTCACTGTTTTTTCCCATGTGAAGGATTGGCTAGGCTTTTGTTATAATTTAGTTATCTTTTTTGTTTGCTTTCTTTTCTCTGGTCTCTATTTAAACTGAACATTGTGCAATATTTTCTGATGGGCACTGTGCAGTCCTTGAGCAGTAGCTTAATTAATTGTGAT
>NW_019427578.1:2041-2518 GCF_002814215.2 Seriola lalandi dorsalis
ACACACACACACACACACACACACACACACACACACACACACACACACTCACACTCACACACACTCTCTGCTTTCCGTTACATAACCAGAACCTCATTATCACACACTTGGTTTTAAAGCCAGGGGTCCCTCTTTCCCAGCAGCACTGTCACTCACAGTCTAGAATGCAACACACATGTGTGTGTGTGTGTGTGTGTGTGTGTGTGTGTGTGTGTGTGTGTTTGTCTGTTTGCCTTTCTTCCTGGAAGGGAGACACAGATGTACAGTGGCAGATAAATGTCCTCTTTCTTACTCTCTCACCCTGTTGTATTTCAGTGACCTGGATTTCCTAATGTTGAAGTTTTGCTCGCCAAATGCCCTTGTGAGTGTGAAGTGGAGAGAGTGACAACAATGACAGGTCAAACACACACACACACACACACACACACACATTTATAGCGACAACCTCTATTTTGGTCTGATACGAGCTGCAAACAT
>NW_019427579.1:0-1159 GCF_002814215.2 Seriola lalandi dorsalis
TCAGAATAGTAAGGCAAAATAATGTCAAACGTCACAGTATAGTAAAGCATAAAAATGGCAAGAAATGTCATACTATCCTAAGGCATAAATATGTCAAAAAACATCATACTATAGTAAGGCATAAAAATTGCAAAAAACATCATAGTATAGTATATCATAAAAATGTCAACAAATGTCAGCTTGGCATGAAAATGGCAAAAAAACGTCATTGTATAGTAAGGCAAAAAAAAGTTGCAGTATAGTAAGGCATAAAAATGGAAATTTTCAATAAATGTCATAGTATAGTATGGCATGAAATTGTCAATAAACGTCATCGTATAATATGGCATAAAAAGTCAAAAAACGTCATAGTATAGTATGGCATAAAATTGTCAATAAACGTCATAGTATAGTATGGCATAAAAAGTCAAAAAACGTCATAGAATAGTATGGATTAAAACGTCATAGTATAGTATGGCATAAAACGTAAAAAAAAACGTATGGCATGAAATTGTCAATAAACGTCACAGTATAGTATGTTTTAAAACGTCATAGTACAGCATGGCATAAAAAGTCAAAAAACGTCATATTAAAGTATGGCATAAAATTGTCAATAAACGTCATTGTATAGTATGACTTGAAATTGTCAAAAAATGTCACAGTATAGCATGGCATAAAAAGTCAAAAAAACGTCATAGTATAGTATGGCATAAAAAGTCACAGTATAGTATGTTTTAAAACGTCATAGTACAGCATGGCATAAAAAGTCAAAAAACGTCATAATATAGTATGGTATGAAATTGTCAAAAACGTCATAGTATAGTATGGATTAAAACGTCATAGTATAGCATGGCATGAAAGGTCAAAAAACGTCATATTAAAGTATGGCATGAAATTGTCAATAAACGTCATTGTATAGTATGACTTGAAATTGTCAAAAAACGTCATAGTATAGTATGGCATAAAACGTCAAAAAATGTCATACTATAGTATGGCATGAAATTGTTAAAAAACGTCATAGTATAGTATGGCATAAAAAGTCAAAAAAACGTCATAGTATAGTATGGCATGAAATTGTCAAAAAACGTCATAGTATAGTATGGCATGAAATTGTCAAAAAACGTCATAGTATAGTATGGCATAAAAAGTCAAAAAACGTCATAGTATAGTATGGCATAAA
>NW_019427580.1:0-956 GCF_002814215.2 Seriola lalandi dorsalis
TCACTGGACTTGAGCTGCTGAAATTTCCTTAAAAATTGCAAAAATGTTCTCAAGCTTTTGAGCGGTAGTGTAGATCTTTAAAGCCACAGCAGGGAGTTGTTTGGTCTACTTTTGCATTTCCTTTCAATAGTTTTGAATAACTTTGGCTCAATGCATTTGCATTGTGTAATACACAGTGTATTGTATATTTTTAAGCATCATTAGTGAATATAAAACAACTAACTCTTAACTTATTCATGAATCATCTTTAAGCGGAGGCTAATCGGTTTGGGTAGGCCTCCCGCTTAGATTCCGTTTAAGGAATGTTGTTGATGTTCAGTCAAACGTATTCTCATGGGAACTGTATCACAACGTCAGATTAGCAAATTAACTAACCTTTTGGTGTCACCTTTTGGGTTACCTGTAATTGGAACTGTTCACCACAGTAACCTACGAAACACAGCCATCCTGTCCCAGAGTACAGACATTCAGCTTAAAACTTGTAACAGGCCACGTATCTATGAGTCAGCTTAGAGGTAAAACTGAGTCATTGTCTTTACAGAAGACATGGACTAAAAGTACTGCATTTACAGTAAAGTAACAACTAATAACAAGAACACAGGAACCTGTCCACAGACCAGCAGCATCATTCTGCTGTCCATTATGACTTTTAAAAGTACAGTAGTTCACCATATAATCACCAATAATAAATTACATTTATAGTCGAATATCAAAGGAAAACCATGGGTAATTACAGCAATGGGTAATTGTTGAGATCTCAGAATGGGGTGACTTTGGTAAAAATAGGTTGAACAGGACAACAACTAGCGGTTTATTCAGGTTGTGTAAAACACCTTATTTGGAGGTAAAACTGAAGTAAGCACACCGGAAATATTGCTTATAGCTCATTGAACAGGAAAACTGTGCACTACAGTAAGTGCAGAAGGTCAAAGCTGAAGCAGGAAGTGGGTCTGTGA
>NW_019427581.1:0-1371 GCF_002814215.2 Seriola lalandi dorsalis
CTGGCCTGGACCACATCGGTGGAGTCTGGTAGGCAAGTCCAGTTGTGCAGATGAGTCCTGTAGTTGAAATCGTTGACTTGGATCTGGCATTTCTTGGCCAGCTCAAGATTCAGCATGTCCACTGGCAGGTGGAACTTGGTCTTGGACTTGTTGAAGTCCTTCTTGTACAAGGCATCACTGGCAATCTTGGCTGAGTTCAGAGCCAGCATGATCAGAGGGTCGTCTTGCACACAGCGGGCACCAATGTGGTGGCCGACCTGCTTACGGTATCCTGTCTTGTATTTGTACTGCATGGAGAGAAGAGATAGTTAGGGGGATAAAAACAAGCACACATTGAAATACAAGGGGAAAGAAATAAATTTTATGTTTCATACATCACTGATGATCTCTCTTCCATGTTTGGCAGCAATAACAGAGACAGCGTCAGCCTTAAGGTCATAGCCCTTTCTGAAGGCGTCCTCAACAGCTTGCCTGTACAGTTTCTGAAAAGGAACGGAAATAGAGGAATTATAAAATGTAAATTGGGATGCGTATGACACTGATATTCACTGACAGGACTATAGAAAACCAGAGCAAGTCAAAACAGACCAAACATACCTTGCTGATGTTGTGTGCATTAGCTTTGGAAAGCAGCAGCTCAGGCAAGTCAGAGGTGACATGAGTCTTAATCTTGTCAGCCTCCCAAGCAGAAATGTAGGTTTTCTATGGTGGGAAACAGAAAGAGAAAAAAAAAAACATCACGTAAAGAAAGAACAAATGTCCAAAATTTGTAAAAGAGGGATATGATTTTTTTTTTTTTTTTACCTTGTTCATGATATCAGCATTAGTTTTGGCTAAGACCATGGGCATGGAAGACATGTCAGTGGTATATTTCAGTGAGTCTTGTTTCTGCTTGTAGAGACGATCACTGAGAATTGTTCCAGCATGCTTGGCCTTCAACACATCCAGTGAACCAATAGGGATCCATCCCACACCTACAATCTCATCCATGTCAGCTTTGTATACAGCCTGGTGGTGAAGCGGATACATGTAACATCAAAACACATGAGCACAGTCAACATGGTACGTTTAGATATGTTGAATATGTCGGTAAAGTGCTTACGTCACTCTGAAGATCATAGGCTTTCCTGGCCTGGACCACATCGGTGGAGTCTGGTAGGCAAGTCCAGTTGTGCAGATGAGTCCTGTAGTTGAAATCGTTGACTTGGATCTGGCATTTCTTGGCCAGCTCAAGATTCAGCATGTCCACTGGCAGGTGGAACTTGGTCTTGGACTTGTTGAAGTCCTTCTTGTACAGAGCATCACTGGCAATCTTGGCTGAGTTCAGAGCCAGCATGATCAGAGGGTCGTCTTGCACACAGCGGGCACCAA
>NW_019427582.1:0-1295 GCF_002814215.2 Seriola lalandi dorsalis
TTTTTACATGTAAATTTACTGTATAATAGATCTATGCTGAACGACACAATCTTGTCTTTCACTGTATTTCAGAGAGTTTTACAGATGGATGCTGAGGAAATCCCGCATGAGTTCATATACATAGATGAGGCAGGGTTTAACTTCACAGAAGGAAGAAGGAGAGGCAGAAATATCATTAGCCACAAGGCTATAGTCAATGTCCCAGGGCAACTTGAGG
This sequence comes from Seriola lalandi dorsalis, assembly GCF_002814215.2. Classification (NCBI taxonomy): domain Eukaryota; kingdom Metazoa; phylum Chordata; class Actinopteri; order Carangiformes; family Carangidae; genus Seriola; species Seriola lalandi. The sequence continues at coordinate 218 of NW_019427582.1, forward strand.
GTAACATCACCCTTTGCGCTGCCATTACACAGAATGGGGTCCTCCTCTGTCAGGCCAATATGGGCCCTTACAACACACCTCACATTCTCACATTTTTGGACCGATTGCACAACATCGTCACAGCAGTAAACCAAATGCACCAGATGCAACACATTGTCATCTGGGACAATGTGTCATTCCACCGCTCTGCTCTGGTCCATAACTAGTTTCAACACCATCCACAGTTTACAGTACTATACCTTCCACCAGACTCTCCATTCCTAAACCCAATCAAAGAGTTTTTCTCAGCATGGTGGTGGAGGGTTTACGATCTCCGGCCCCAGGCTCAGGTCTCATTCAGGCCATGGAGGAGGCCTGTGACCAAACCTACGCCGCAGCTGTGCAGGGATGGATTCGACTTTCAAGAAGATTCTTCCCATGTTGTCTTGCCGATGAGGATATCGTCTGTGATGTTGATGAAATTCCCTGGCCAGATCCAGCTAGGTGAAGAGATAATGTGTGTCGTATTTTCAGATTCTTTTCTTTCTTTCTTTTTTCTTTTCTTTTTTACTTTAATTGTAACCTGTACTGGATACAGTATTTTATGTTTGTCTGATGTTTGCTTAGCTTACAGTGTTATGCACACTACTGTAGTAGCATGAACTTAGACATGTTTTGTTGTGATTCTCCATGTTGACTGATTTGGGTATATGGAGAGAAATAAATCATAGTTTCATCAGTCTGCAGCATTGGTCTTGTGTAGTGTTTGGTGAATATATTGTATATTTGCACTTTCTCTGTGTACTTCACTTACTGCTCCACTCACTAACCGGAGCCAACTGCGCACTCTCACTGCCATCCCTAAAAATTTCCCTCAAAAGTCAGACAAGCTCTTTTAAATCCCACAATTTCCAACCCTCATTGACTATTTTCATAACAAAAATGTAGAGATTTTTTTTTGTCCTGTATCACCCAGTTTTGGTCTCATTCTGATATCTTTCATGGTTTTTGAGGAAGTGATGGGAGTACTCCCATTGACTTCAATACAAATTCAGGAGCAGGTGTTACTGGAGAAATGGGCAAAGCCGATTCTGATTGG
>NW_019427583.1:0-538 GCF_002814215.2 Seriola lalandi dorsalis
ACACAACAAAGGCTTATGATGTCAATTTCAATTGACATCATAAACCTATTCATCGGAAAACAATTTGTGTATTTAATGGTCACAACACCGTCTGACAAAATCAACATAACTACACGTTAATGAGAACAGTCCTAGCCTGGTCAGATGCGTACACGAACTGATGAAGCCTCTTGGATGAGAGGTGAAACGTCTTCACAGACAAATAACCTAGTCCAGTTGTTTTCGATTTAAAAAACTCCTTTAGAATATACACAGGGTTAATGAGAACAGCTGTGCTATACGGTCGGCTATATTGAGTTTAAAATCCATGATTACAAAGAAAGTTAGAGATGACTAATCTTGACTAGTCTAGTCTTCTTAAGTGGCACACTCCCTCACTGGGCTTACGTCACTGTTTTGGAAAAGCTCGGTTTTCCCAGAACAAACTGAAACACCAAGCCAGTGTTTTAAGATTTACAGATTTCTGGAGGCCATGTTGGAAAAGTTTTGCCATGTTATCAAGGGTGGAGGAATAGAAGATAGATGCGCAGATTTAATC
>NW_019427584.1:0-1145 GCF_002814215.2 Seriola lalandi dorsalis
TCCTCCCCGTCCTCCCCGTCCTCCCCATCCCACAAAAAGCTGCTGACTTGCAGTGAGAGTGAGGATGAAAGCTGTTGGTTTTCACTGCAGAGAGAATCTGCTGCTCTGTATCTTTTGATCATTTCTTCTTCTTGTGAGGGTGTTTGATCCTCTGTCGAGCTCCGACTCGCTGCTTCCACTCACTCCACGTCAAGCCAACAGCTTTAATTACTTATAAGGAGTCACTTGAATAAGCAGCCATGTTGTGTTTTATTATTATCTAAATGTAATCTGCTGATTTTGCCAAGCTGGCAACAGTCAGAGCAGCAGCCATTTTGTTTTCAGGTTGTCCGTCCGTCCCATTATCGTGGACATGGAGCACCCGGAGGGAACTAGGACTCAAGGATGAATTGTTTCGATTTTGGTGGTCGAAGGTCAAAGGTCAAGGTCAGTGTGACTTCGCAAAACACTTTTTAGCCATTATTCAAGACTTCACAGCAATAGAAAGGTTTAATGTTTTATGACTCTGAATAAACCGGGTTGCTGCCTGGACCACGAGGAGGTGATTCTAGTTTTCTCAATGAATTCACTGATTGTTTGGTTTATAAAAGATCAGAAAACAGTGAAATGTCACACTGTTATAGTCTGATGAATGATGTACCATAAGTGGGCCAGCACCGTCCCATAGTTCTCCTGCGTGGTTAAAGCTGGAGGTGATTGGTCGAACAGACCAAGGTGTTCTTCCTTTGTTGCTTTTATATTATTGTCCATGGCTCTGTTTCGTCTCTCTGCGGTGGTTAGCTGCTGCTAACTGATGTGACCGGACGCAGTCCTTGAGCGTCACATGGTCTCATACTGCAGGGCTTAGAAACACTGTATATGCAAAAATATATACAGGCAAGGATGAATTATTGATTATTACTGAACAGTTTCTTTCCTCATGTTTGAAGTGACTGTTGACATTTCTTGTTCGAAAGTTCGAATGATGACATACAGACTCAAAACGAGATGCAAAGCCCCCATAAAGATGCAGATAAACCACAAACAGACAAAACACAACTACAAAGATTCAAAATAACCACAAACAGACAAAAACAACCACAAAGAGACAAAAACAACCACAAACAGACAAAAACAACCACAAAGAGACAAAAAACAACCACAAA
>NW_019427585.1:0-1427 GCF_002814215.2 Seriola lalandi dorsalis
GATGATGAATGTGACGATGATGAATGTGACGATGATGAATGATGATGACAATGATGAATGTAACGATGGCGATGACGAATGTGACGATGACGAACATGACGATGATGATGACGAATGTGATGATGGCGATGATGAATGTGACAATGATGATGAATGTGACAATGACGATGACGAATGTAATGATGGCAATGATGAATATGACGATGGTGATGATGAATGTGACGATGACGAATGTGATGATGACGCATGTGACGATGATGATGAATATGATGATGGCGATGACGAATGTAACGATGATGATGACGAATGTGACGATGACGAATGTAACGATGATGATGACGAATGTGACGATGACGAATGTGACGATGACGAATGTAACGATGACGAATGTAACGATGATGATGACGAATGTGACGATGACAATGGGACGATGATGAATGTGACGATGACGAATGTGACGATGACGAATGTAACGATGATGATGACGAATGTGACGATGACGAATGTAACGATGACAATGGGACGATGACGAATGTGATGATGACGAATGTGACGATGACGAATGTGACGATGACGAATGTGACGATGATGATGACGAATGTGACGATGACAATGGGACGATGATGAATGTGACGATGACGATGATGAATGTGACGATGACGATGACGAATGTGACGATGAAGATGATGAATATGACGATGATGAATATCACGATGATGAATGTTACGATGAAGATGATGAATATGACGATGATGAATGTAACGATGGTGATGGTGATGATGAATATGACGATGATGAACATGATGAAGATGAATATGACGATGGCGATGATGAATATGATGATGATGAACATGATGAAGATGAATATGACGATGGCGATGATGAATATGACAATGATGAATATGATGATGATGAATATGACGATGATGAATGAAACGATTGCGATGATGAATATGACGATGATGAATATGACGATGATGAATGAAACGATTGCGATGATGAATATGACGATGATGAATATGACGAAAGCGATGATGAATGTGACGATGATGACGAATGTGACGATGGCGATGATGATGACGATGATGATGACGATGATGAATGTGACGATGGCGATGTTGACGATGATGAATGATGATGGCGATGACGAATGTGAGGATGATGAATGTCAGGTTGATGAATATGATGATGACGATGATGAATGTGACGATGATTAATGTAACGATGCCGATGACAAATGTGAGGATGATGATGAATGTGACGACGAATGTGACGATGACTAATGCGACGATGACGAACGTGACGATGATGAATATTATAATGACGATGAAGAATGTAACGATGATGAATATGATTATGATGAATGATGATGACAATGACGAATGTGAGGATGATGATGATGAATGTGACGATGATGAATGTGACGA
>NW_019427586.1:0-1200 GCF_002814215.2 Seriola lalandi dorsalis
CAGCTTGGTAAAGCCCACTGAGTCAGTTTTTGCAAAGACAAAAGTCTTGTCGCCTTGTCATATGATGCACCCAATCCTAGATTACAGCCTCACCTGTGATCAATAATTGATCAATCAATTAGTGGGTGTGTATAAAAAGAACCCCAGCACACCAGACCTTCACATCAACTGCAACTTGACCTCTGACAACATGCCTAAGATTCACCCTGCGACCAAAGTGTTGATTATCAAGAAGCTGAAAACCAGATCCACTGCTGACGTGGCCGACACCTTCAATGTGTCTCAGCATCAAGCACAAAGAATAAGAAAAAGATTTGAAGAGACTGGAGATGTTTTTGACAAGCCCAGGTCCGGCAGACCCTGCAAGACAACTGCTCGGGAGGACCGTTTGTTGGGTTGAAAATACAAGGCCAGCCCCTTTTCCACTGCAGCAGAGCTCCACCAGGCCTGGTCACCTCAAGTCCCCGTGTCGACCAGGACAGTTTGTAGAACTCTGTCTGGAAATGGCCTCCATGGTCGAATCAGTGCCCAGAAACCAGCACTAAACAAAAGGCAATTAAAAAAACGTGTGGCATTTGCCAAGGCCCACAGCCTGCTAAAAGGATGGACGCTGGAAAAGTGGCAGAAGGTGGATTTCTCAGATGAACCTTTGGTTGAATTACATCACAGCCGCCGCAAATATTGCAAGAGACCTACTGGAGCCCGCATGGATCCGAGATTCACCCAGAAAGCAGTTAAGTTTGGTAGCGGAAAAATCATGGTCTGGGGTTACATCCAGTATGGAGGTCTGCGAGAGATTTGCAGGGTGGAAGGCAATATCAATAGCCTAAAATATCAAGAAGTATTAGCTACCTCTTACATTCCCAACCATAAAAGGGGTCAAATTTTGCAGCAGGATGGTGCTCTATCGCATACTTCCATCTCTACATCAAAGTTCCTCAAGGCGAAGAAGATCAAGGTGCTCCAGGTCTGGCCAACCCGGTCACCAGACATGAACATCATTGAGCATGTCTGGGGTAAAATGAAAGAAGAAGCATGGAAGACGAAACCAAAGAATCTTGATGAACTCTGGGAGGCATGTAAGACTGCTTTCTTTGCTATTCCTGATGACTTCATCAATAAATTGTATGAATCATTGTCGAACCGCATGGATGCAGTCCTTCAAGCTCATGGAAGTCATACAAGATATTAAATATGGAT
>NW_019427587.1:0-1244 GCF_002814215.2 Seriola lalandi dorsalis
AAAAAGTCATAGTATAGTAAGGAAAAAAAAGTTTAAAAAAAAGTCAAAGTATAGTAAGGAAAAAAAAGTTAAAAAAAAGTTACGGTATAGTAAGGCAAAAAAAGTCATAGTATAGTAAGGAAGAAAAACTTTAAAAAAGTCACAGTATAGTATGGCATAAAAAGTCATAGTATAGTAAGGCAAAAAAAGTCAGGAAAAAGTCATAGTATAGTAAGGAAAAAAAAGGAAAAAAAAAGTCATAGTATAGCAAGGAAAAAAAAGTTTAAAAAAAAGTTACAGTATAGTAAGGCAAAAAAAAGTCAAAGTAAGGAAAAAAAACTTTAAAAAAGTCATAGTATAGTATGGCAAAAAAAAGTCATAGTATAGTATGGCAGAAAAAGTCATAGTATAGTATGGCATAAAAACATACTATAGTAAGGCAAAAAAAGTCATAGTATAGTAAGGAAAATAAAGTAAAAAAAAAAAGTTGCAGTATAGTAAGACAAAAAAAATCATAGTATAGTAAGACAAAAAAAGTCAGAAAAAAGTCATAGTATAGCGAGGCAAAAAAAGTAAAAAAAAAAGTCATAGTATAGTATGGCATAAAAAGTCATATATAGCAAGGCAAAAAAAGTAAAAAAAAGTCATAGCATAGTATGGCAAAAAAAGTAGAAAAAAAAAGTCATAGTATAGTAAGGCAGAAAAAGTTTAAAAAAAAAGTCATGGTATAGTATGGCATGAAAAGTCATAGTATAGTAAGGCAAAAAAAGTCAGAAAAAAGTCATAATATAGTAAGGCATAAAAAGTCATAGTATAGTAAGGCAAAGAAAGTACAAAAAAAAGTCATAGTATAGTAAGGCAAAAAAAGTCCGAAAAAGTCACAGTATAGTAAGGCAAAAAAAAGTCATAGTATAGTAAGGCAAAAAAAGTAGAAAAAAAAGTGATCGTATAGTAAGGAAAAAAAGTTTAAAAAAAAGTTACAGTATAGTAAGGCAAAACAAATCATAGTATAGTAAGGTAAAAAAAGTCAGAAAAAAGTCATAGTATAGTAAGGCATAAAAAGTCTGAAAAAGTCATAGTATATCATGGCAAAAAAAAGTCATAGTATAGTAAGGCAAAAAAAAGTCATTGTATAGTATGGCAAAAAAAAAATCAGAAAAAAGTCATAGTATAGTAAGGCAAAAAAAAGTCATAGTATAGTATGGCATAAAAAGTCATAGTATAGTAAGGCATAAAAAGTCAGAAAAAGTCATAGTATAGTATGG
>NW_019427588.1:0-1242 GCF_002814215.2 Seriola lalandi dorsalis
AAACGCTTCTTGCTAAAAACGTTGAGAAAAAAATGTACGTCCACTCAGGCAAGTGATGACAGATGAGAGGGAGCGAGCTCATTGGTCAGATTAGGATTTACCAGCAAACCTTACTTTGTAATTTTTAGGAAGAAACTAACCAAATTAAATAAGTGGTGGGTAGAAAATATATTTATTTTAAATGTATCATGTAGTTTTGGGAACATTTCAATTAGGGCAGTGAAAATATAAAACAATAAGGTCAAAAAGTCTTGTAAGTGAATTTGACGTCCGAAGACAGAGCTGCCGACCTGGAAGGACTGAGACGATTTTCCGATAAAGTTTCATCACTGCTTCCGCGTGGTGTCTCTTCCGTGACGTCCGACGAGGATTTCTCAATTGAATTGTGAGTTTTGTCTGCTTGCTGGACGCTTGCTACATGACGAGAGGACTGCTTCATTGGGACTGTGGGTGTTAACTGCCGCCCGTCTGTCGTGAGGGAGAGGACTGTGGCGGCTAGCCTGTGAGGACATTTAAGATACACAATTTAATATTGTGACGTTTTGTTTTAATATTCTATATAATATTATTTATTTAAGGCTCCAGCCCCCCCGCGACCCTACTAGAGGATAAGCGGTAGAAAATGAATGAATGAATTATTTATTTATTTATTTATTTATTTATTTATTTATTTATTTATTTATTTATTTAGGCGCAAGCTGGTTCAGCTTGTACAGGGAAACCTTAGTTACCTGTAAATCGAAATGAATCCAATTTTTTACATCTTAGACAGTGAGAGCAGTGGGGTGCTGCAGTAGTTTACAACTGATGGTCACGAACCAAGTAATATAGACCATCATGCATTGTGCTCTCTTTAAAAGACAAAAAACGATGCAGAGAAAATTACCCAAGTATTGTCCAAAAGTGTTTTTCCATTTTACCGATGAGCTCACCATATAGTCCTCTACTTTGAACTCCCTGGATAGTGAGGATCTTTGTCTGATTGACTAAAGCCCAAATCTATAAATATAGATTTCTTCTCTTTCAGATCTGTCCAGTTAGGACTCAACATGAAGAACAAGCATATTGAATTTATAGTTACCAATATCATCATCTTAACTTAATACTATAGCTATTGTGTAAAACACTACAAATTAATTTTCACTACTGATGATTCAGACTATGTCTGAATATAATTTATTATGACCTCCTGCTCAGTTCCTTATTTCTATTTAATTATTATTCTAATGGCTCAACTTTGTC
>NW_019427590.1:0-981 GCF_002814215.2 Seriola lalandi dorsalis
TCCCACTCACAGGAACAGGAAGAATGACGTCCTTGTGTCCGGCGAGGTCGGCGATGTGGCGGTAGAGAGGAACTCCCTTCTCCTTTGCTCCGGCCTTACAGACGGCCAGCGACACGCCCAGGATGGCGTTAGCACCGAACTTAGCTGAGAGAGAGACGGGTCAGAGAGAGAGACGGGTCAGAGAGAGAGACGGGTCAGAGAGAGAGAGATGGGTCAGAGAGAGAGAGACAGGTCAGAGAGAGAGAGACGGGTCAGACAGAGAGAGAGACAGGTCAGAGAGAGAGAGACGGGTCAGACAGAGAGACGGGTCAGAGAGAGAGACGGGTCAGAGAGAGAGAGACGGGTCAGAGAGAGAGACGGGTCAGAGAGAGAGACGGGTCAGAGTGAGAGACAGACAGGTCAGAGAGAGAGACGGGTCAGAGACAGAGACAGGTCAGAGAGAGAGAGACGGGTCAGAGAGAGAGACGGGTCAGAGACAGAGACAGGTCAGAGTGAGAGAGAGACAGGTCAGAGTGAGAGAGAGACAGGTCAGAGTGAGAGAGAGACAGGTCAGAGAGAGAGACGGGTCAGAGACAGAGACAGGTCAGAGAGAGAGATGGGTCAGAGAGAGAGAGACAGGTCAGAGTGAGAGAGAGACAGGTCAGAGAGAGAGACAGGTCAGAGTGAGAGAGAGACGGGTCAGAGAGAGAGACAGGTCAGAGTGAGAGACAGACAGGTCAGAGAGAGAGAGACGGGTCAGACAGAGAGACGGGTCAGAGAGAGAGACGGGTCAGAGTGAGAGACAGACAGGTCAGAGAGAGAGACAGGTCAGAGACAGACAGGTCCTTACATTTGTTCTCAGTTCCGTCCAACTCCAACATGAACTTGTCGATCTTCTCCTGCTCAACAACACTGAATTTCTGGAAAGACACAGGAAGAGACAGAAACAGGTAGAGAGAGAGACAGGTAGAGAGAGAGACAGGTTAGTGTTCAGGCCTGTAG